>NC_139706.1:15326673-15334173 GCF_964188405.1 Protomyctophum parallelum | reverse complement strand
TATACTGACAATTTGGTCGACGAATAAAAACTAGACTAAAATGTTAGGAAGGGACTAGTGGACAAGAGATCCACTATAAGTCATTTTACACTTGGTCGCATGCTGAAAATACCAGATCTAGATACCAAATACCAGATCGGCTATTTTCAGCAAGTGTAAAACAACAGTCGTTACGACGGCATGAACGCCCCACCAAAACACATCTTAGTCGACTTACTGTAGATTTAGTCGACTAGAATCTTATGACATGTAGTCGACTAAAACTGCACTAACACTGACATTCCCAGGTGACTAAAATGTGACTGAAACTACATTTTAAGTTTCAGTCCAAAGACTACGACTAAACGAAAAATGTAAATTTGCTGCCAAAAACAACACTGCGCTCCACCTAATCAGGAATCAATCCGTCCCTCAAGGGTGTCGAGCACATTGTGTAACGGGGTTAGACTCCCCTGTTCCAGGGCCTCTGCGACCTACTATTATTTGGAGCAGTGTTGTTTTTTTTAGCACTCTTGAATAGTTTTAATTTAGTTTTAGTCACATTTTAGTCACCTGGAATGTTTTAGTGTTTAGTCTAGTTTTAGTCTAAATATCATACGATTTTAGTCGACTAAAACTACAGTTGATTTAGTCGACTAAAATGTATTTCGTCGGGCCTTGATGGCTATTTTACATTTGCTGAAAATAGCCGATCTACAAGTTCACAACGACGCGTTGTGAGCTTGTAGATCGGCTATTTTCAGCATGCAACCAATTAAGTGTAAAATGACTTATTCTGGATATCTTGTCCACTAGAGTCCCTTCCTAACATTTTAGTCTAGTTTCTATCTGTTGACGAAATTGTCAATAATACATTTAGCTTAGTTTTAGTCAAAATAGCGTAGTTTTCGTCAGTTAAAAAAGGTAGTTGACAAACATTTTTTGTCTTAGTTTTAGTTAAAAAAAACAACACTGATTTGCAGGCGGTCTCCCTACTCTTCCACTGAGAACGTTAGACCCCGGCGCCAGGTAGGACACCTGCTTTTTTACAAAACCAGGAAGTTATTTGAAACAGACATGGCGTCAGATTGGACTCTGCTCTATCTGCTCTATAGTGATGCCATTGTAGTCCAGGCACCTGCAATTAGAGCACCTGTCTCCGTTGGCAGAGTGAGATGTTTGCATGGAGCTTTTTAAAAAGCAATAATATACTACTAACAGCTGAAAAGTATAGGTGTATGAACATTTTAACTAAACAAAATGAAATGAGTACAAAAAACCCAACACAGTGAATAAAATAAGCATCGAGATAGCAAAAAGGAGGTCGGGTTCTCACCTACGGAGTCTTCCTGTAAGCCCACGTCAAAGGACAGCTTGTCTGTGAGTGACCGAGATGTAGACAGACAGCTCAGGTACTGCAGAGAAGAAGAAACATCATTATTAAAGGACCATAAAGCAATATCTCCCTCAAAACAGGTCCTATTGTGACATTGCCATATTGACATAATGACTCAGTATAGGGATGCCAGGTTTAGAGGGGTTAAGCGTCATTTATATTCCGTAGTATAATGGTGTTGCTCACAGGAATCGATAAGGAGAAGCGGAATCGGTGCCGGACTCGATACCCATCCTTAATTGTGTATAGCTAATTACAATCTGAAAATATTTGGGCTCTCAGCGGTGATCTACTGTATATAGCAAAAGCCACACATTAGTCGACAGAAACTGCAGATATGTAAAGCCCAACACACACCGGGTCCGTCCGGCGCGGCGCGGCGCGTTGCCGCGCGGCGCCGCCTGGAAAATAGAACTGGTTCTATCGGCGCGCCAGGCGAGGCGCCAGCGCGCGTCGGACGCCGCCGGTGTGCGATAGGTTCATTGGAAATAATGGAGCGGCTGTTTTGACGCGCGGCGGTCGCAGACGATGTGTGATGGGCTTAAATGTTTGCTTCTTAAGGCCTATTCATAGTCTGGATTTTCGGTGATGAGGTGACCACCTCTCCGGTGGTGAGCTGACCACCGCTCCGGTGGTGAGGTGACCACCTCTCCGGTGGTGAGCTGACCACCAGAGCTGAAATAGCATTGAGCGGTGGTGAATAAAAAACAGAGAGAGGGGTTGGGGCGGTGGCGGTGGTTTGCTCTTCACCACGGCTCAGTGACGTCATGTTGTAGTTCGGTGGTCACCTCACCACCGTAAAGCCAGACTATGTATGAGCCTTTAGACAGTTAATGTCTTCACTTCAAATTGAATTGTTCTACTTTCAAACATTTTCAAGTGCATGACCCTTTCAATGTGTCCCTCACCCCAAAATGAGTCTGACACCTCTGCTCCTGAGTCTATATACTGTCTCTATACCTTTCAGCCACAGTTTCCCCCTCAACAAAGACAGATGTTGTAAAAAAGAGCGACTCACCATGCGAGAGTGGTAGTGTCTCAGGAGAATGGCATGTCCGTACAGCAAGGTGCGATGGCCTCCGCCTTGGGAAGACTGCAGAGGAACACAACAGAACAGAACATGGGTTTAGCGTTCAACACATGATCCATCCAAATGAGGTGCCGTGCAAAAGACCAACGACAAAGTTGAAAGGGGTTAAAAGTCTGCGCACATTAGGCAGAATTATTTTTTAAACAAGATTTTTTTACAAAAATGTTTAGATTTTCATTATCGTGAGAACGATGGCTTCCATTTTCGCATTGCAACTTTTCAGGACTAGAAAGCCTGCCGTTTCTATTAGCTTGGATTCCCCATCGATGATGTCACTGGAAGACGGTTTCTGAACTGCCCCATTTTTTCATGATTATTAGTGAGGACCTATTATATGAAGATGGGTTGAAAAGTGGTGAAGTGGTCCTTTAAGTGCTTGGATGTCATGAAATTCCATCAAGTCATATGTGTATTGCTTTCACAAGGTTTGGACGAACGGACGGACGGACGGACGGACGTATGTATGCACATGCAACCTACAAAACATAATGCTCCCGAGTGAGTACACAGCTGCCCTGCACCGGCTGGAAGCATAAACAGACAATTTCAGAAATCCCTCCTACCTTTTCTCAGCATCCAGAGAAGTTTTAAATGAGGAAAAACAAAAAAAAAGTACCGTTGTAGATATTGAACAAATCAACTATAGCCCTGCCATCAGGTAGTAAGTAGTCAGCTATTGGAAAATAGCAGATCTACAAGCTACGAGCTTGCAGGTCTGCTATTTTTCATTCAACGTTTTTAACTCAAATCTTTGCTTCTGGGAGGTCCATAGCTGGAACAACTCAGTTCAGTGGTCTCTTGGGTTCCTTGACATGAAATATTGAGCACCACTACAGAAACATAGTCAGAAAACTGTCAGGATTTAAAAGACATTTTTTGTAAATTTCGACGTCAGGCCAAAATGGGCTTAACCATTATCCACATTAGCAGTATAGGCTCAGCTGGGACAGGTGTGTGCGTGTGTGTGCGTGCGTTGCGTGTGTGTTTTGGGAGGTGTTGGGTTTCCCCTATACTTGACGAAGGCAGTAGGGACTCTCCACTGGGCTACATGCCATGCTATTCTCATCCACAGTCGCAGTCAGTGGAAAAGGCCAGCCAGGCCAACTCACAGACAGGGCTCCACGGCTAAAGCCAGGAGCTGCTGAGCAAGCCCCGATAACGCAAGGCCCATAAAGTGCTTGCTTGATTTGGCAGTTTGATTTGCATTAGGCCACGGAAGCCCATTTGATACAATTTATACCTCTGCGGGACCCCAATCGACACAGTAAAATGTGCTTAAGCATTATGTTGTACTTTAGCTATTGAAAAATAGCAGACCTACAAGCGACGAGGTTGTAGGTCTGCTATTTTTGAAAAATCGTGAAAATATGGTGCAAATCTTTGAATATGTATTCTTTCAGAGGGAACATTATTAACTCAAATCATAGCTTCAAATAGAGATATCGGTTGTTCAGTTTGACCCACCGGTTTTGGCTTATAATATAGAGCAGGGGTTCTCTACATGTGGGTCGCGACCCCTACGGGGGTCGCCAAATTATTTTTGGGGGTCCCCAAATTATATATATATATAAAATAAAATAAAAGTGAATGGCTGGAAAATGGAAATGAATAGTTTACATGGTAGTACACAGAGTACATGCATACACTTTACTTAATGATTATATCTGGTTTCAGTATTTATTTTCTCTATTATTAAGGTAGTTTTCCAGTCAGTTTGTATTGGTGGTGGGTATAGGGGGGCCGGGCGGGGGTCCCGAGACATGGCCAAAGAATTTCCGGGGGTCCCCGGCCAAAAACGTTGAGAACCCCTGATATAGAGCAATGTCTTGCAGAGAGAAACAGCGAGTTGAGTTTTGGCAGCACGTTGATGGTATCGGAGCTCCTACGTTACCTCCATCAGGTCCATGGTGTTGGCCAGCATCTCCTGCAGCGCTCGCACCGACAGAGACTGCTCCAGGATGAACGAACACACGGCCAGGTCTGGAGGCACATTCTGACAACAACAACAACCATGCACACATTTTAGAGATTCATATACATTGGATCCACACTTTAGAAAGTTTACAACCCTTAGGTCTCAATGAAGATTTAGATATGAGTGTTGTTCTATGAACAGATAACAAAATATGACATTTGCTCTTTGCTTTATGATGGCTATGTGCCTGATGTTTGCATTTGTTTGCATTATTGGCTTTTGTTTATTCTGTTTTTAGGTTACTTTGTTCGTAAATAATTGTATTTTTTTTCCTCTGATGTTTCCTGATGTTTTCTCTTGTCTAAATGGACACTTGTTGTCTTTGGGTGCCTTGTAGTTTCACTGAGAACTACAACTCCCATGAGTTATCATTAAAATTGAAATGTTTGACATAGGTGTGATCAATCATCCAATCAAGTGATGAACATATATTCTGTCCTATGTCACAGACACAGATCATTTACGAAAAACATAAAAAAGTTGAAAGACGGAGAGATAAAAGGTTTCAAAGGCCCCCCATAATAGCAACGATTTGTAATAATTCATTAGTAGAGTAGAATCATGCATTATTAATAATAGAAATGGAGAAGCATTTATTTACACTGATTATGTGTCTACTCTAGAATGTGAGCAATGTGAGCATATGAAATGGCACTTATCTGTTTCTAATGTAGAGGACTAGCAGCATTATTGACATATTTCCACACCACCTCCAGGCATGGAGGGCTGTGTGTGTGTGCGTGTGCGTGTGTGTGTGTGTGTGTGTGTGTGTGTGTGTGTGTGTGTGTGTGTGTGTGTGTGTGTGTGTGTGTGTGTGTGTGTGTTCCAATTTTTTTGTTTCTCGGTAAACGGACGCCCTACTACTTTTCATCACACAAAATATGTGTAAATAGCACATTTACAAGCTTTGGCTATTTTTAAGATGTTTTAGAAAATAACGCTTTTGGACGTTTCCACCACCACTGTGTTCTCTCTTACCTGGGCATTGGAGGTGGTTTCCAGAAAACACAGGCGGTTTCCAAAGCCCTCGCAGGAAAGACATAGTTTGATCTGCTCCTTCAGCACGGAGGCAGTGCACTGTAGAACAATCTGATCATCCTGGAGACAAAGAATAACAACAACATCAGACTTATGGACGCTTTACTTGGCACTTAAGCAATTTAGGCCTGACGTTAAAATAAAATAAAAAACGTTCGCTCTGAAAGAATATTATATTCAAAGATTTCTGCCACATTTTCACGATTATTTAAAAATAGCAGACCTACAAGTTCGTAGCGCGCCACTCGGTGAGCTTGTAGATCTGCTATTTTTCAATAGCTAAAGTATATCAAAATGCTTAGTTAAAACACCAAAACGGGTTACCGTCCAGAATGAGTAAAAAAAAAATCAAACGGAACAACTTTATTAAAAGAAAATAACTAAAAAGAATAAAATTAAATAAACGGCAAAGAAAACAAAGAGGACGGCAAGTTTGAAGAGGTGTTTTTTTTTTTTTTTTTTTTTTTTTACAGCAGTTTAAAAAAGAAGGCCCTGCAGTCTGTCTATAGCCTGGCTGGACTATAAAGCCAGACGCGAATCAGCCGTTGCCAAAAAATAAATTGCCTGCCACACGACAGTGTGACTGGAGTCTGGCTTATTACTATATTATCACCCCATACCCCGGGTCCAATGCTTGACCCCTGGAGATGTCTAGGAGGTCAGCACCCCTGCCTGGACCCGAGGGAGCGGGAGGGGAGCAAGGTTGTTGAGGACCGTGTTGGTTATGTATGCAGTACCACGCAAGCACGCACACACACACACACACACACTTCCAATATTGTACTGTACTGTACTGAAATATATATGGGCATAATAAAAAAGGTTGAGCAACACTGCAATATTGATATAAGGCTATATTTTCATTCTCAGCTGTGTGTGGCAACAATCTAATCAGAACAGAACACCGCCACAGGCCAGCTTTTACCTTTTTTCTCTCTGTTTGAACCAGTACTGGTCAAACAGATAAAAGATATAACTTATAACAGACAGCACTAATAGTATAGTACTTTCTATTTTCACAAATAAATTAAGGGACGCATAAAAATGCGTCCCATGCGACCCTCCGAGCACTATACAAAAGGCTCCCAGGCAGGTCGACGGAGCAACAGAATGCTAACATGTGCTATGCTAACGCTAAAGCTAACAGAAATTGTGTCCCATGAGACCCTGCAGGCGCTCTATACAAAGAAAGGCTCCCAGGCAGGTCGGCGGAGCAACAGAATGCTAACAGAGAGTAATTTGTGGCCCGCACATCAGAGGCTGATGTAAGCGTAGCAATAAACACCCCCTCTCTCTCTCCCCCCAATTTGAACCCACCCCCACCTGACACCCTGCATTGCCAGCTGCCGCCTGTGCTCAACTATTATATCACTTAACAACCTGACTGACTTCCCTTCTCCTATCCACCCCCCCCCCCCCGCCCCTCCAGCTCTTTTTATGTTACAGACAGTAACAAATAGCCTACTGTATTTCCATGACTTCAAAACCTAAATAAGTTGTTGTTTTTTTCGTTTCACAATAAACCCAAGCGTTTTAGGTTCTAAACACTTTTGAGTAACACTTTTTTAATCGTGTCACATCGTGTTTAAATTAAAAACAGAAGAAACATGTTTGAATGGCATGATTTGCACTGAGTCAACTGGTATAGGCTATACTCATTGTGAACAAGTATAGCCATACAGAGTACAGTACTATGCATACCCAACCCTATACCTGGAAGGTGAAAACAAGATTAGCATTTGAATGCCTGATCTGCATTGTGTACAAGAGGAGAAGGCAACGCGGTCCACCCCCCCCACCGGGCCAGGACAAAAGAGGTGTTAAGGTGCGTTCAGACCATAGACTGTAAACAATATGGACAAAGCGTTCCCCGGGTCTAACATGGACGTAAAATGAAGCCTGTTTCTAGATCCGTTTGGGCCCAGCTGGCCATTGGCTGGCTCCGTTTGGGCCCAGCTGGCCCAGACAACGAGGCGGGACATCCCCCCCTTACTCTTCGTTGGTTTTTATTTTGACCGAACG
>NC_139706.1:15316673-15324173 GCF_964188405.1 Protomyctophum parallelum | reverse complement strand
GTGTAGTTCCATTTGACGCAGAAACAACAACACAACTGCCTTTGATGCAGTAGTAGCATTAACGAGTGTCAACGAGCGTCAGCTGGACAGTGACAATTAAAACACCTCAGCTGTGCTGAACTGAAGTGACTGGGAGGTATAGTTTAAAATAAAACCCTTGAATATGACTTGAATAATGTGTACTGTGTGATTATGGTAAGCTTACATTTCATATCACAAAACACTGTATAGTAAAAAAAAAACACCAGCCAATAAGCACAGCACAGGAGCGAACAAGACATCTTCCACACAAAACAGTCGAAAAGTGGATACTCTGACAACAGGGTGCAGCAAGTACTCTTTGACAGCAGCTTCACAACAGGTATCGCATCATCGGTTGGGGGGGCGTGCGTGCATTCCCAACTTGCATTCCAGATTTACCGACTTGCGCTACTTCCCAAGTATAGGCTGGTTCCCATGCCCGACCACAACAACCATACACAGGTGTATGCGGTTATAATCAGTGTGGCCAGCCTACGCCGTCAATCATCTATAATGACGGTGGTTTTCAAGCCTTTTCATATCACGGTCCATTATCCCGCTTAGATCCCCGAGCTCGATTTCTACAAATGCTTTCTAAATCACGACAGTTTTCTGAAAAACCCTCATGTTTCTGTGTCAGTCGTTCTCAAACATTTTCATGTCAAGGACCCCCAAAAATATATGTAATTGGCCGCCGACCCCCCCCCCCCCATCTGAAAATATGTTGTTCCAGGGAACCCCCCAGAAGCAAAGATTTGAGTGAAAAATGTTCTCTTTGAAATAATATATATATATATATATTCCAAATTTGCGGCACTCGGTGCCGCGCTACGAGCTTGTAGGTCTGCTATTTTTCAATAGCTAAAGCATAACATGATGCTTAAAACACCAAAAAGGGTCCCCGCCCCAAAATGGGTTATTTATTCAGCATTCTAGCCGTGGTCCACCATTTGATGAGATTTAGCCTCTCAGACCCTCTTAGGCCTCTCAGACCCTCTTAGGACTCTCAGACCCTCTTAGGCCTCTCACGACTGGCTGACAAAATGGAAATGAAGAGTTTACAGGTTTTCTTTTGCAAGATTACATCATGGTGACATCACCAAGAACACTTTCAACAATGTTACAATGGCAGAGAGAGAGAGAGAGAGAGAGAGAGAGAGAGAGACCTTGATAAAAAAGCAGTTAATTAAGTCCTTGGCAGACATTGAGTTAAAAAGCAAACAGCCTTCAGAACACAATAGCTATTTGCTGCTCCCAATAATGTGCAGAATTCTTCACTTTGCTTCCTCGCGAGTCTGACTGAATTCAGACCCCTAAAAACGACCGTTCTCTAAAGCAGTGAGTGGCTATGGGGTGAAGCCATGTTGTGGGGGGGGGGGGGGGGGGGGTGATAATAAGAATCTAAATCGGTCTTGAATTGGGCCGAACGAGGCTGAACTGGGGCTGTGTGTGTGTGCAGAGCAGGCAGGCAGGCAGGCAGGCAGGCGGCTGTGTTTTCGAAGGACAGTGAGAAGAAACTAGTCATGGAGTTATATAGGCCCCCCTGATAAGGAGATATGGGACTGTGCATGGGGGACGACGGGGGGCTAAAAGAGGGACACAGTGACTCACTGCTCTGAGACGAACCCACAACGATCGGATGACACTTTTTGCTAGCCGGTCTGCACGACCAAACGATACACAGCGTTTACATGGTGGCGTCACATGACTCAATGCTGTTCAGAAGAATATCTATATAGACAGTACACCGACCGACACGGAACAGTCTCACTCTGCATGCTAGCTGGCTGCAGCTTAAAGTGTGTTTTAACTGCATTCTGTTCTACCTTAGCTATTGAAAAATAGCAGATCTACAAGCATTTTCACGATTTCTCAAAAATAGCAGATCTACAAGCTCCGAGTGCCACGCTACGAGCTTGTGCAGGCGCAAATCTTTTAATATATATTCTTTCAGAGGAGCGAATGTTTTGAACTCAAATCTATGCTTCCGGGGGGGGGAACAACATATTTTCAGATGGGGGGTCGGTGGCCAATTTCATATAGTTTTGGGAGTCCTTGACGTGAAAATGTTTGAGAACCACTGAACCACTCCAGAAAACTGTCAGGATTTAAAAGACATTTTGTAGAATCCAGCTCAGGTCTAAATGGGTTAACCATAGTGTCCCTATATTCTGGCCATGATGTCATAATAAATAGGCGAACAAAATTCAGCCGGAAACCGGCAAAAATATCTTGATATTGGCTGTGTTAGGTGAAAAGGGGGAAAAAAGGAGAGGGCCGAGTACAGACCCCTGGGGGCGCTCTGCTCAACATAGTATGCACACTAGGACAAGAGGGATCATCGCACACAAATTCACATTTAGAATTTGGGGCCAGTTTTCTGTCGAAAATACACATCCAGCAGAACATGTCCAGCCAAAAACAAATCCCTAACCGTTGGTTCTCAAGTCTAGTCCTGCAGGAATACTATACTGCTATAGCTTTCATCTATACCTATTGTCCCCACAGGTTGAAATAAAGTCCCCCAGACGGCAACACCACGTGAGAAAGGAAAGCAGCATAGGTCTCCGCTGTGCCTTAATCCATTGTGGGGGCGGGAACCCCTTTTGGTGTTACAAGCTTGTAGGTCTGCTATTTTTGAAAAGTCGTGAAAATGTGGCGCAAATCTTTGATTATATATTTCAGAGCGAACATTTTTAACTCAAATATTAGCTTCTGGGGGTAGGGTCCCTGGAACTACATATTTTGAAATGGGGGTCGGTGGCCCAATAGAGATAATTCTGGGGGTCCTTAATGAAAAAGGTTGAGCACCACTGACACAGAAACATGGGCTTTTCAGAAAAATCTTAGGATTTAGAAGCCTTTTTTTTTTATCGACCTCAGTCCAAATGGGTTAAGCACTGAGCTAGTATGAAGTTATATCCACCCCGACACTGCCAACGATAGACTTTCCTGGTGTTGATACTACATAAGCTCTTGGCCCTGAATACTAGTAAGGACCCCATTTTGTGCATTTCATACAAAACAAGTGCATGCTGTAGTAGCTGGGTCTAGAAGCAGTGGTTTTAAAAGTGAAAATAGCAGATCTCCAAGCTCGCAAAACACAGCTTCTAATGGCATATATACGTAAACTTTGGTCCCATATAGGTCTGCTCCCAAGCAGAGCAGACGTGAGTGTGAGTATGTCCGTCAAAATCCACAGACAAAAATATTGATGAATCAGAAAAGGTGTGGAACTGCGAATATGGGTATAATTACAAATCAAGTGCAGACCCAAAACATTGTTATAATTTAGCTATTGAAAAAAGCAGATCTACAAGCTCATAGCGCAGCACTATTTTTGATTTTTTTTTATCGTGAAAATGTGGCGCAAACCTTTGAATATATATATTCTTTGCTTCTGGGGGGGAACATCATATTTCCAGATGGGGGTCCGAGACCAAATACATACAATGTTTGTGAACTCGACTGACATAGAAACATGGGGTTTTTCCAGAAAACCGTCAGGATTCAGAAGACATTTGTATAGAATCGTCCTCAGTCCAAAGTGGGTTAAACACATACATTTAAGTTGTTATATAGTTCACGACAGCGGTCTTTGTTAAAAACTGCTGGAATTACATAAGCTTCTGCTGCCAAACGTCGACCTTGTCGGTGGAATTGCGGTTGCTAGGAAACAGTTTGGGTCTAAAAAAATAGCAGACCTACAAGCTCATAGCGCGGCACTCTGTGCCGCGCTACGAGCTTGTAGGTCTGCTATTTATTTTTTTATCGTGAAAATGTGGCGCAAATCTTTGAATACGGTATATATTCTTTCAGAGCCAAAGCTTTTAAATGTATTTTTTTTGTTGTGGCTTTCGCCTTTATTTTTTTATATATTTTATGGAGGGACAGACAGTAGGCTGACAGGAAATGGGGAGAGAGATTGGGGGGGGGGGGGGGAAGACATGCAGTAAAGGCTGTCGGGATCGGGAGTCGAACCTGCGGCACACTGCGACTGGATTACCAGCCAAGGTGCCTGGACCGAGCCATGGCCCAGGCCAGAGCCAAAGTTTTTAACTCAAATCTTTGCTTCTGGGGGAGGTCCCTGGAACAACATTTTTTCAGATTAGGGGGGGGGGGGGTCGGCGGCCAATTATTACATAATAATCTTAGGGGACGTCCTTGAAAACATGAAAATGTTTGAGAACGACTGACACAGAAACATGGGGGGTTTTTCAGAAAAACGTCAGGATTTAGAAGACAGATCGTTCCCGCAGGTCAAAATGGGTTAAACTTTAACCCATTTTAATTATTTAACCCACTTAATTATACCTTCGCCTGGCTTTAACCGTTAAAGCCAGGCAAAGGTATAATTAAGTGACCGATGGCTTCACCAGTTTCATAGTTAAGAACGGAATGTACCCCTCAGAGAATGTATAAAGAATGATGTACACTCAAAATGAGGACACTGAGGATGTTGCGGTGTAGATTAATATTCATATAATATTCATCATCATCAAAATGGTGGGGGGGGGGGGGGTGTCTGTGCCTTAATGCATATCAAACTGAGAGTCTGAAATTTAAAAAAAGGTCAAATCACTGATCTGAAGGAAGAAATTACGAATGACTCTATTGCTTTAATTACATAGTCTGTTGTACAATTTTGCCGAAAACAGCAGCTCTACAAGCTCGCGTCGTGATGCAACGCGTTGTGACTCGTGAGCTATAGAAGATTGGCTATTTTCACCACCAGCAAAACTGTAAATTCTTCAATTAAACTTGACAAATGGTTTTCTCCGCGCACAGCGCAGCCGAGGACTGCACATGTGGGCCGCTGAAAAAAATGTTCACTCTGTAACAATATATATATTCAAAGGTTTGAGGCACATTTTCACGATTTAAAAAAAGAATAGCAGATCTACAAGCTCGTAGCACGGCACTCGGTGCCGCGCTATGAGCTTGTAGGTCTGCTATTTTTTCAATAGCTAAAGTATAACATAATGCTTAAAACACCAAAAATAGGGCTTAACTCACCCTCATATTAATAGAAGCAGCTTGGAGCAGTGGTTCCCAAAGTAGGGGAAAACTAGGGGTACCCAGCTAAATGATAGTTTGGAACCAAATGGACCCTTATGGGTCTGTAACTCTGAGAGTGGACACAATGGTACAACTACATTTGTACACTCTCAGAGTGAAAATTAAGCTCAAGCTCATAGCGCAGCACTATTTTTGATTTTTTTTATCGTGAAAATGTGGCGCAAACCTTTGAATATATATATTCTTTGCTTCTGGGGGGGAACATCATATTTCCAGATGGGGGTCCGAGACCAAATACATACAATGTTTGTGAACTCGACTGACATAGAAACATGGGGTTTTTCAGAAAACCGTCAGGATTCAGAAGACATTTGTATAGAATCGTCCTCAGTCCAAAGTGGGTTAAACACATACATTTAAGTTGTTATATAGTTCACGACAGCGGTCTTTGTTAAAAACTGCTGGAATTACATAAGCTTCTGCTGCCAAACGTCGACCTTGTCGGTGGAATTGCGGTTGCTAGGAAACAGTTTGGGTCTGAAAAAAATAGCAGACCTACAAGCTCATAGCGCGGCACTCTGTGCCGCGCTACGAGCTTGTAGGTCTGCTATTTATTTTTTTATCGTGAAAATGTGGCGCAAATCTTTGAATACGGTATATATTCTTTCAGAGCCAAAGCTTTTAAATGTATTTTTTTGTTGTGGCTTTCGCCTTTATTTTTTTATATATTTTATGGAGGGACAGACAGTAGGCTGACAGGAAATGGGAGAGAGATTGGGGGGGGGGGGGGAAGACATGCAGTAAAGGGCTGTCGGGATCGGGAGTCGAACCTGCGGCACACTGCGACTGGATTACCAGCCAAGGTGCCTGGACCGAGCCATGGCCCAGGCCAGAGCCAAAGTTTTTAACTCAAATCTTTGCTTCTGGGGGAGGTCCTGGAACAACATTTTTTCAGATTAGGGGGGGGGGGGTCGGCGGCAATTATTACATAATAATCTTAGGGGACGTCCTTGAAAACATGAAAATGTTTGAGAACGACTGACACAGAAACATGGGGGGTTTTTCAGAAAAACGTCAGGATGTTAGAAGACAGATCGTTCCCGCAGGTCAAAATGGGTTAAACTTTAACCCATTTTAATTATTTAACCCACTTAATTATACTTCGCCTGGCTTTAACCGTTAAAGCCAGGCAAAGGTATAATTAAGTGACCGATGGCTTCACCAGTTTCATAGTTAAGAACGGAATGTACCCCTCAGAGAATGTATAAAGAATGATGTACACTCAAAATGAGGACACTGAGGATGTTGCGGTGTAGATTAATATTCATATAATATTCATCATCATCAAAATGGTGGGGGGGGGGGGGGTGTCTGTGCCTTAATGCATATCAAACTGAGAGTCTGAAATTTAAAAAAGGTCAAATCACTGATCTGAAGGAAGAAATTACGAATGACTCTATTGCTTTAATTACATAGTCTGTTGTACAATTTTGCCGAAAACAGCAGCTCTACAAGCTCGCGTCGTGATGCAACGCGTTGTGACTCGTGAGCTATAGAAGATTGGCTATTTTCACCACCAGCAAAACTGTAAATTCTTCAATTAAACTTGACAAATGGTTTTCTCCGCGCACCCGCGCAGCCGAGGACTGCACATGTGGGCCGCTGAAAAAAATGTTCACTCTGTAACAATATATATATTCAAAGGTTTGAGGCACATTTTCACGATTTAAAAAAAGAATAGCAGATCTACAAGCTCGTAGCACGGCACTCGGTGGCCGCGCTATGAGCTTGTAGGTCTGCTATTTTTTCAATAGCTAAAGTATAACATAATGCTTAAAACACCAAAAATAGGGCTTAACTCACCCTCATATTAATAGAAGCAGCTTGGAGCAGTGGTTCCCAAAGTAGGGGGAAAACTAGGGGTACCCAGCTAAATGATAGTTTGGAACCAAATGGACCCTTATGGGTCTGTAACTCTGAGAGTGGACACAATGGTACAACTACATTTGTACACTCTCAGAGTGAAAATTAACATTGCTTTACAATAATAAATCGCAGTCTTAAGAGATAGAAAAGCCATTAAAGGGGGGTTCGTACTTAGCCTAATAATGCATGTCAAACTGGGGGAACTTGAAATCAATATGGTTGAGAAACACTGCTAGAGCTGTGAAAATCTTCTCTCGTGGGGGGGGGGGGGGGGGGGTCAATGGCATATCTCTTCAAATGGGGGGGGTCCGCAGGCTAATTAGTGTCAATTTGGGGGGTCGTTGACATGAAAAGGTTTGGGAACCACTATCTTACAGGACTCATGGTGGGGGGGGGTCCTGCTTGATTCTCAGCCATCCACAACAATAGAGCGTCGCAGTCCCGCCCCCTACCAGGGCCCAGGAAATGATTCCCGTTCATTTTCCTCATAGACTTTTCAAAACGTATTTATTTAAAGACCTTTTAAGCCTCGTA
>NC_139706.1:15201698-15316473 GCF_964188405.1 Protomyctophum parallelum | reverse complement strand
ATACCAGCACGGCCAGAATAGCAAAAGTGACAAAAATGTAAAGGAGTATAGCGAGAGAGAGAGAGAGAGAATAACCTGTTCATCGTTTGCTGTAGGATAATAGTAGTATTAAATGAATAGTATAGTAATGAAGTTACTGTGAAGAGCAACTTCAAGTTGCTTTTAGAGCAGAAACATGAGAGCCCATGCAGAGAATTCATGATAATAATAATAATAATAATAATAATAATAATAATACATACATACACGGTGGCAATCATAAAAACAATAAACCCAATGCACTGGTTCTAATTTGGGAATATTAAATCCATCAATTAATTTCCGCCTTTTCCATATCTCTGATATGTTACCCAAATACTCACACACACACACACACACACACACACACACACACCCCCCCCCACACCCACCAATTATCCCAGGAGCTGTGGCTTAACTCAAGTTAGAGCGCCCCCAACCCCAACACACGCACGCACACACGCACGCACGCACGCAGGCATGCACATACACACACACACACACACACACACACACACACACACAAGGTGGGAGAGGTATAGGTAAAAAAGAAAAAAAGTAAATCTGGACTCACCGTTCTCAGGAACTGAATCTCCTCCTCTCCCTCTCCTCCTTCCGCCATCCTGCTGCGCTGACGATTATTCGCAGCTCCTCAGGAGAAAACAAGACAAATCCTCCGTGATATCTCTCTCTCTCTCTCTCTCTCCAATCCGTTATCTCCTTCTTTTACCTATCTCTCTCGCCCCCCCAAACACACACCTCCACCCTTTTCCTTTCCTTCTCAGGCTCTCAGTATCCTGCCTGGCTACGTGTCTCCCTCTCTCACTCTATCTCTCTCCCTCTCTCTCTCTATCTCTCTCCACACCACACCTCTATGTCTCTCTCTCGCGCGTGCGTGCGTGTGTGTGTATGTGCTGCTGCCGGAGGACAGCCTTGTGTTGTCCAGCACCTCTCACAGTGTAAGAGAGAGTGACGGAGGAGCTGGGGGCTCTCCCTGTTTCTCCGACTCTCCACCCCCCTGACCCCCCCCCCCCCCCCCCACACACACACACACACACACACGCACACACCCCAAACCCCTTCAAAATCTCACTCGCAGTGGGGGGGGGGGGGGGTGTAAGGGATAACACCACTGCTATCATGCAGCCATGTTTGTGTATTAAGTGGGCCACTCCTTCACAAAGCCCCCCCCACCACCACCCAGCCCCACACGCACACACACACACGCACACACACACACACACACACACACGCGCACACACACGCACACTCACACACACCCGCGCATCATGCACGTCTCAGAAGCTATAAAAGGAAAGCCGGTTGAGAGAGAGAGCGGCAGTGAAGGGGGCTCAGGACGTGACCATGACAAAAAGTAGTTGCTATTCAGCAATAGGAACGTGTCGACTCGACTTTAAAATGGCACGCATGGTTCTGAAATCCAGCTGCTTGAATATTCTGCCCGACAGGCTTTTTCTAAAGTGTTTTTTTAACCCGTCTTTTGGCGGGAACCCCTTTTGGTGTTTTTAAAGTATTATACTTTAGCTATTGAAAAATAGCAGATCTACAAGCTCTTAGCGCAGGTGCCGAGCTTGTAGATCTGCTATTTTTGAAAAATCGTGAAAATGTGGTGCACATCTTTGAATATTTATTCTTTCAGAGCGAACGTTTTTAACTAGAATCTTTGATTCTGGGGGGGGGGGTCCCTGGAACAACATATTTTCAGTTGGGGGTCGGCGCCCAATTACAGATATTTTTTGGGTGAAATATTGAGCACCACTGATATAGAAACATTGGTATTTCAGAAAACTGTCATGATTTAGACTAGAGGAACCTTTTTTTTTTCCCCGATGTCAGGCCTAAATGGGTTAAATAATGGCACGGCTTCAGTTTAGCTCGGATTTGACAAATTGTCACCTACGTCTGTCTCTGCTCTCAGGTGTCTTCCCCACAACACCCCCCCCCCCCTCTCTCTCTCTCTCTCATTAGCAGGCAACAGTGCAGCACTATCCCTCGATTCCCTCTCCCTTTTTTTCTGGCACAACAGCGCCCCTACTGGTACTCATATAGTCATATACTGGTGCTCATTAACCCGTTCTGAACGGGAACCCATTTTGGTGTTATCATCATGTTATGCTTTAGCTATTGAAAAATAGCAGATCTACAAGCTCATAGCGCGCCACCGAGTGGCGCGCTACGAGCTTGTAGGTCTGCTATTTTTGAAGAATCGAAGAACGACTGACATTTTTAGAATCTGATCTCAGGTCAGAATGGGTTAATCAGACCAGTGTGTGTCCAGTGGAAACCTCGTATGAATCTGATCTCAGGTCAGAATGGGTTAAGGTCTTCATTGACGTCATCCACACACAGACAGTGGCAGAATTTCAGTCCGTGCACTGGAAGTCAGGGGCTACTTTTGGCCCGGTCAACCTCAACATATTATTATTAGATTGACAGGGACTATTCTGTGTGTGTCTGGTCTATAGGTAATCTGAGTGGACAGAAATGATGTGGAACAAATCTCTCCGTACGGCTCCACTCTGGGACCTTCCTTCTGCTCAACACATCCTTCCCACTGGCTCAGATTATGGGAAACAAATAAAATATGTCACAGTTTTCTTTTCATGCAGATGACACACAGATCTTCAATAAAACAAAGACAAGCTGGCGATTAGCCAATGAGGAACTGTTCAAATGCAGTGCTCGGCTTCAATCAGTAATGTTAAAAACACAACCAAAGCACACCTGGTTAATAAGCCACATTATGACAAGGCAATTACAAAGTCAGCATACTATCGTCTTAAGAACTTCAATGTGTGTGTATATAGGACCTTGTGTCTCTGCAACATTTGGAAACACCGCAGACTGAGTCCAAACACTAACTCATTTAGACCTGAGGACCATTCTACAAAAGTCTTCTGTTTTCTGAAAAACCCCATGTTTCTATGTCAGTCGTTCTCAAACATTTTCATGTCAAGGACTCCCACGATGTACTTGGCCGCCGACCCCCCCATCTGAAAATATGTTGTTCCAGGGACCCCCTCCAGAAGCAAATATTTGAGTTAAAAACGTTCGCTCTGAAAGAATATATATATATATATATATATATATATTCAAAGATTTGCGCCACATTTTCACGATTAAAAAAAAATAGCAGACCTACAAGCTCGTAGCGCGGCACTCGGTGCCGCGCTATGAGCTTGAGCTTGTAGATTTTCAATAGCTAAAGTCTAACATATGCTTAAAACACCAAAATGGGCTAATATCAAGAAAGTTCATCACACCACTCCAGTTCTCAGACAGTTCCTGTGTGTGATAACATATTTATTTCAAAATGTACTATTGACCTCTTGATTCTATGACCCTGCCTTTCATTGAGGTTTTCGATCACATTATTGTACTGTACTGAACTGTGACTTTTATCAGTTTTATTTTAGTTTTGGTTTTATTTAGTAATACAATGTCTGCTTATAAAATATGCTTATTTTGCTCCACAAGGGAGCCTCCATTCCGTGGGAAGGGTTTTTCATTTTGCATGTAAAGTCATGTCCACATACCTATCATAGAGGTCCTCCAACCACGGGTATACATGTTTACACTTATAGCTAAATTAACGCTCAAGATTTGTCCGTGTGTGTAGACTGTATTTAAGTCCATAGAACAACACTTTGATGACTCGCTATATCCCCCTGAGAGGAACTATCTGGAATATTCGGTTGGTTTTCTCAGCTGTGCGACAGCTGAGCTGACATATAATTTGCATTATGGCACCTCCATTCTGTTTGATCCCCTAGGATCCCACACTGATCCCACATCTGATCCTATAGCCTAACTCCTTAATATTAGTCGCCCAGCGTGATTCCACGAGGGTGAATAAGCCCCTAATGTCCCACACCTCTCCCCTTATCCCTCGCTTATTCCCCTCTTACCCTCCCCCCACCCCACCCCACTCTGTCTCTCCACCTCTCCCTCAGTCCCTCTATGTATTTGCCACAGACTTCCACAAGACGTGTGATGGTATCGGAATCTCTTTCATCTCCTTCATTCGCCTTCACGCCGAATCTTCAAAATCACCTGTAAACCCAACCGATGCACACGCCTCTTCAAGTGTCAAGGTTGTCTTTATTTGTCTCCCTTATAGGAGAAATTGAGATATTGCACACGTTGCCTTGATGAAGTGCAACTAGTCAATAAGGTGCATCTAATTCAGTTATGGTTGCTGCCATTTAGCAATCTCTGATTAAGCATTTTGATTGACATGTGAGCTTGATTGAGGAACTAAATGAGTGCTTAAAATCCATTACACTCACACCGTGGAGTCCTGTGTCTCCTGCCAGAAGGCAGTAGATCGTACTCTCGGTTCAATACATATGCAAGGGGTCGGATACGATATTCCGAGCTTGTCTTTATTACGTTTATTTGCGTGTTAAGGCACTTAGAGTGTCCGCCCTGAAACTGGGAGGTCGGGGGTTCGATCCCCGGGCCGGGTCACACACCAAAGACCCTCCCTGCTTGGCACTCAGCATCGAAGGGTTGGATTGGGGGGGGGGGGGGGGGGGTCAAATCTACTAATCAAATGATTCCCGAGCGCGGCGCACGGCTGCAGCTCACCTGCTCCTTGGCTGCGGCTCACCCACTCCAAGAGATATGGGTCAAATGCGGAGAACAAACGTCACTGTGGTTAAACGTGTGTGACAAATCGTACGACTCTGACTTTGACTTAAAAAATGGCCTGGCTGGGGAGTGATTTGAGGTCCAAGAACTGGTGTCATCCACCAGACTGACCACCACATGTCCCCCATTCCCTCCACAAACTTCCAGACAATATTCCCAACCCGATCTGCTCCCATTCCCATTCCATTACCACCATTATCGGCACATCCATATAAGATCATCCGCTGCGTCTCGTCTGCCTTCCCTTCAGCTTCAAAGAAGGTATTTTATCCTAAGCGTGTTCGCAGGCTCTCTCTCTCTCTCTCTCTCTCTCCTCACTAGACCAGAGGTTTTCAACTGGTGGTCCGTGGACCACTGGTGGTCCGTGAAGGTATTGCATGTGGTCCCTGGCCATGCATTTAGTATGTTTTTTATCGACCACTAGTTGGGAAATTAACTAGTTCATTAAGTGACCTGGTGATGTATGATGACATCAATGTCAGTTACTGGGAAGTCAGATGTCAAGAACTTCCACAGAAAGGGAGTTTGGATTTCAAGGGAAAGTGAACCGGATTGACTGGTTGAGTCTATTAGGAAATGTCAAATGTGCCCATATAATCATGCAATCGCATGTGTCTGCTATCTATGAGTTTAATATGGAAGGTTAAGAGAACAGAGTAAGGGCAACCATGGGAAAGGAATAGCTCCGGACGCCTAGCATATGCCAGTTAAATTATACTGACTGTTAAAGGTATATTCAGTGATTTCACTTAATTCAAATATCACTTATTTTTTTGTTTTGTTGTGATAATCCTCCCTACTATAGAGTGTGCTGGCCATATAAGGAGTTCCTCCCTGTCCCCAGTTAACCCCTGGGGGTCAAAAAACCTTAGGTTTCGTTTTTGACTCTCTATCCTGATTGGACGAAAGGCTGGGTCCCACAGCCAAAAACGAAACTTAAGGTTTGTTGAGTGAAATCACTGAATATACCTTTAAGGGCTTGATTTAATTTAATTCACCTCAAATTAACAAATTTGATATAATTTTTTATATCCCCTCACCCAACTCAACAGTGGTCCCTAGGTTGATTCTTAGTTAGGGTGGTGGTCCCCAGGTTGATTCTTAGTCAGGGTGGTGGTCCCCAGGTTGATTCTTAGTTAGGGTGGTGGTCCCCAGGTTGATTCTTAGTTAGGGTGGTGGTCCCCAGGTTGATTCTTAGTTAGGGTGGTGGTCCCCAGGTTGATTCTTAGTCAGGGTGGTGGTCCCCAGGTTGATTCTTAGTTAGGGTGGTGGTCCCCAGGTTGATTCTTAGTCAGGGTGGTGGTCCCCAGGTTGATTCTTAGTTAGGGTGGTGGTCCCCAGGTTGATTCTTAGTTAGGGTGGTGGTCCCCAGGTTGATTCTTAGTTAGGGTGTTGGTCCCCAGGTTGATCCTTAGTCAGGGTGGTGGTCCCCAGGTTGATTCTTAGTTAGGGTGGTGGTCCCCAGGTTGATTCTTAGTTAGGGTGGTGGTCCCCAGGTTGATTATTAGTCAGCGTGGTGGTCCCTGGTTCATAATCAGTTGAAAACCCCTGCACTAGACGATCAATATAGGCAGAAAAAAGACCTTCCCCGCCTAAAGTATTCAATAATTAAAATTTAAATCAGATCCAGTCCCCAACTTGATTAAATATTAACAGACGTTGACTCAAGACAGCTACCTCGTTCCCTGTGCAATTTATACCAGAAAGGAGAAGCTATACAATGTGACACCTGTGACTCAGCCAGTTAGTGTACAGACCATGTACTTGTAAGCAGTGGTATAAAGTAACTAAGTACATTTACTTACTATACTTAAGTAGAATTTTGAAGTATTTGTAATTCACTTGAGTAGTTCCAATACTTTTACTTCTACTACTTCTACAACTCAGATCCAAACATGGTACTATTACTAGTAGTTACTTAGATTTTGAATTAAGGTAAGGCCTCACGCACACCTTTCGATCTAGCATACAACATTGATGTGTCATTGGCCGCCCCAATGCATTTCCAATGGAAGTCACATGGTTTGATACAACATTTTGGACTACAAGCTGGACTATGGCTTTCGGCTGTGTTTCGACTGCCCCCCCCTCCCCCTCATACAACACAAATGTTGTGTCAAACCATGTGACTCCCATTGGAAATGCATTGGGGCAAGATGTATCACACCCTTTGTATACAACAAGCATACATCAGTCTGTTGTGAAGGTGTGAGTGAGGCCTACATCGAAAGGTGTGAGTGAGGCCTAAGTGCCAGTGGTGGAAAAGTACTCAATTGTTTTACTTAAGTAAAAGTACCAATACAGCAATTTAGAACTATACTTCGTTACAAGTAAAAGTACGGAAAATGTACAAAAGTATCAGCATCAAAGTACTAAAAGTAAAAGTACTCACATTGCAGAATGTCCCATTTCACAAGTTCAAAATGTGTACAAAATCTATTGAAAATAGCAGATCTACAAGCTCACAATGTGTCGCATTGCGACGCATTGTGAGCTTGTAGATCAGCTATTTTCAAATGGCCGAAATGTATAGGGTTGAAGTGGTTAATGTATGTTTCCTAATCAAAATCGCCAAAGTAACTAGTAACTAAAGTTTTCAAATAATTGTAGTGGAGTCTGTGGAGTAAAAGTAAAAAGTTTGGCTCTGAGACGTAGTGGAGTAGAAGTAAAAGTATTGGAAATTGGAAATACTCAAGTAAAGTACAAATACCTCAAAATTGTACTTAAGTACAGTACTTAAGTAAAAGTACTTAGTTACTTTCCACCACTGGTAAGTGCATAACCCGGGTTTGAATTCAACCCATGTCTTGTCTTGCATACCTCTCCTCTCGCTCTCTCTTCCCTGATTTATTATGTTAAAGGTTTTATGACATTCATTTTCATTTTCTTTTAGGTTTTATGACGTCAATTACACCCAAAAAACCTGAACTTTGAACATTCAGTGGATTTTCTGTGGTCTGAAGTTTTCTTTGGGGTTTTTTGGGCCTTTTGAGCTACAATGAAAACAGGCAACACAGTGAAACAGTGACATCTGCTGGCAAATCCTAACCCTAACCCTAACCCAGTAAGTGATGTCACTTACTGCCGGCAAATCAGAGCACCTGTTTGAGCCAGAAAACCCCAGATCACAGAAAATCTACTGAATGTTAAAAGTTCATGTTTTTTGGGTGCAATTGAGATTAGAAAACCTAAAAAAAACAAGAACAATTCCAAAACCTTTTTTTTAATGTCACAATCCCTTTAAGGAAAATTAGGGAAAGTGATGAATGACGGAATGATGAATCATTCCAGGATGTCTAGGTTAGTCCTATGATATATCTTAGCCTGTTAGACTGTGACCTTTATCTGTTTGGGCAGTGCATATACGCTCTAGGTCATTAAACAACTAGTCGACTAGTTTACTAGTCGACTAGTTTACTAGTAAATCCACTAGTCGACCTTGTTGGTACTAGTTGACTAGTTGATAAGAAGAAATAAAACGTTTGTATTTTTTTCGATTTTGTAGGCCTCAAGATCAGGTAGATTATAGTTATAGTCACCAATGTACACCGTTTTTAAATGTAATATATATATATATGTGTGTGTGTTTTCACATATAGGTAGTTAAACAACTAGTCGACTAGTAAACTAGGCAACTAGTCAACTAGTAAAAATAGCTAGAAGTGAATGCCCTAAGCCGCTCTCATCTGTGTAAGCAGTGGCACACTGAATGTATCCTTGTGACGTCACGGTTCATTCATTGCTTCATCGGGTCAATGTATGGCCATCTTGCATGCCCAACGATATGAGATGCAACTGTTGCAGTACAACTCATCTACAGTGGAAAGCATCCTTACATTGCATTGTGTATACTTAATTACTTATGTTATGTTCATATCCCACTCTGCTACTTTCTGTTCTTTTCTCTTATAACTCAAATCCCCATGTCATATTATATAGGCCTAATGATGTATTTAAAACTTGAGGCATGTTGTAGTGCACAGGGTTGATGAAATAGTCAATGGAAATCACAGTGCTCCCTATGCCTGTGTGTGTGTGTGTGTGTGTGTGTGTGTGTGTGTGTGTGTGTGTGTGTGTGTGTGTGTGTGTGTGTGTGTGTGTGTGTGTGTGTGTGTGTGTGTGTGTGTGTGTCTGACTGACTGAGTGACTGTCCACCCAGTCTGTCCCCATCAGTCCCTCCTCACCCTTTGTAATATTTAACCCATTCTGACCTGAGATCAGATTCTAAAAATGTCTTCTACATCCTGACAGTTTTCCATTCTGACCTGATATCAGATTCTAAAAATGACTTATAAGTCAGTCGCTCTTCGATTTTTCAAAAATAGCAGACCTACAACCTCGTAGCTTGTAGATCTGCTATTTTTCAATAGCTAAAGCATAGCATAGTGCTAACACCAAAAGGGGTTCCCGTTAAACAGGAAGCGAGTTATGGACAAAATTCAAAATTTACCTACCACCTAAATTGTTGACTCAAAAGACACCACAAGAATCTCCAAAAAAAACATAACATTTGGCACACATGTCCCTTGGATCATCTTAAGACATCCTAGACGGGATGCCAAAACAAATCTTAAACAGGAAGTGAGTTATTGACAACATTCAAAATGGCCACCTACAGTGTTTGGTGATTGACATAGCATCTCATTGAAGCATATCTCATCCTTTAATATTAGTCTAATTACTATACATGTAAGGGTATAGGCTACTTAATTGGCACAATCAGTCAAAATGTCAGAATTATATCACCTTTAGGAATAATATAGGTAATTTCTTGTGGCCATTTTGGATTTTTCCTTTAAAAACGCCTTTAATGTCTCCAAATGTTTGGGCACCCCTTCTGAGATGGTGAGATACACCCTAAAGAGTGCCAAATGTGGTGCTTGTATCCACTGCGTTACGAGCTTAGCCATTTCATGACGGTATTACCCCCTACTATATGAAGATATCATCATCATAATATGCCAGGAATACAGCCGCTCACAATCACTCATACAGTAGACAATTAGACAGTACTAGCAGACTCTCAATGTTTGAAAGCACACCTTGAAACTACAGTGTGTGTGTGTGTGTGTGTGTGTGTGTGTGTGTGTGTGTGTGTGTGTGTGTGTGTGTGTGTGCGCGTGCTTGCGCGCGCGCAAAGATGTTTACCTCCTCAATCTCCATATATCATCTTCCATCATGCTGTCCTGCTCTGTCTCCTCCTCCCCATAGCAACGACATCTGGCAGTGGAAGTTATGTCACCTGCTGCACTTGTCTGTCTCACTGCTGCCTTATGCCTGCTCCTGAAAGAAACACACGGAAAAATACGTCACCAGCTGACGTCTGAAGTCACTTGAATGCTGGGAGTTCGAGTTAAAAAGCACGAGTTGGCTATGTATGTTATTTATCTACACGGTTCATCTCTACACAAACGACCTTACCTTTCTGCTAATATACGTTTAAGACAGAGTTAAATGTGCAGATAGCTCTTCAAACATCTCCCAGAGCAAATACTATATATCATATGTGTGTACATAGTATAAAATAAAGATTCAGCAATGCGCCGTCCTGAGGTAATTTCACTCACTGCTCTACAAACCCTGGTTAGTGGTTACTGTAGTTACAATGTCAGGCCACAAGGTGGCGGCATCCTGCCATTGTTTGCCATACTGCCAGATTGATTGCTCAAAAGATATTTGCACTTTGCAGCCAGTAGGCTAGCCTAGTAGGTAGGCCTACTACTATACCAACAGAGATCTACGTAACTACGTACTAACTGTATAGTAGAAGTAATGAGTCTTGTCAATAATGAACAATAGAACAGAGAGAGTCAGAGTAGTCCCTGTTTTACACAGCTTGACCAGTACGTTGTGTTATGAGGTTTCTTTCCCCCCTTTTTACCTCCTTTATGATGAATTCCTGTTCTGTTCTTTGGCTATATAGAAGTGTATATTTGTATGAATTGAACAAGGTGGACCCTCTTGTAAACAAGTGTAATGCTTTATTGGGTCGTCCACTCACAGTTAACAGTCTTTGTATTGAGTTGTGCTTGAAATGTACTGTAATTCTGCAAACTGTTAATAAATATTTCAATCAATCAATCAGCCAGCCAGCTGTTCTCCGTGTAGCCTACGTGCAGCGCGGTGAGATGTCAGTCAAACGGTCCAAAGATTGCCAAACACAAGTTGAAACTTGATTGAACGTAACTACGCAAGTAACGCAACCCTTCCTGTTTCTAGACCATTGCTGCTATAGATTACTGGAATATGATTGACACATTTGTAGAGGATTTTTTTTTCCTGATTCATCACCACTCCCCTGTCATAGTCACAGCCTGGCTTATTCAGCTATGCTATTCTGCATTCGAGGTTTTTTTAAACCACAGACTTCACTTGCTTGCATCTTCCCTGGTTTCTGAATGGCCCCCGATCGCCCACTCTTTAGCTCTCATAGATGGCTTCCTGAAGCATTGCCAGAGACACCTCTGCTCTGCAAGAACAGTAAATATATCCCCTGTTCGATCTCCTCTCGTCTTCTTCCCCCTTTGGTGTGTTTGAACAAGGGTGTCTTTGAGGGCCCCCTGTCCAGCTGCACAGTTAAAATTCAAAGGCACAAACACTACCTCCACTGTTTCCGTGTCTGCCATAGTGTCTCTCTCTCTCTCTCTCCCCCCCGTTTGCTGCAGTGCTCATACTGCTCACCCAGCCAGCCCTCGATAGAAGAGACATCATGGCCTCCAAATAAATGCACATCAAGATGTCAGGTCAACGAATAACTATACTTAACATTCGCAATAAAGGAAATGTGTTTTGTTTTTCTTTTCTTTTGTTTGCCACCACAAGTTCAACTGATCTTGACTTGACAATATATATAGGCTAGATTATGGCTCTTAAAGACTACTAGATAAAAGTTTTAAGTGTGGCCTATTATTTCTTCTGACACGGTTCTTCTATAAACTGGAGAGACTGAACCGCAGATGTTATGAATATGATGTTATGTTCTCTCTCAGATGACTGCTCATCACTAATCACTATATCTATCTCTCCTCTTCCTCTCACTCAGTGTCTAATGTAGCCTAGGCCTAGGGCAGGCTACTATCACTGTTCCCCCTCCCCCTGGCGCGCGTGCGCGCTCTCACACACACGTACACACGCACGCCGCCACCACCACCAAGCTTTGCTTGTACACACGACACTCACACCAGTCAGTGCGTGAGTGCGATCGAGCGAGTTCCCCTATCTCTCGTAGGAGCCAGTTCCTCCATTTAAGATTTGTTGTGTTGTGTTGTGTATAAGAAGAAGAGCGTGTGCAGTAGGCTACAGTGCGCACTGGACCGACAGTTTGAAGTTGAATTACTTTTTTTTGGTGGGGGAGGACTCTCGGTTGTCGTCGGTTCTTCGGGGATTTACAGGTAGGCGATCAGTGGGGTTCCAACTTTCCAGTTTGCAGTCAGACATCGACATATGGCAGAGAGCGCGGCCCCTGTACGCTATACGAGGAGGTTCTTCTGAGTTAGTTTTTAGGACATCACATCATCAACCCCCCACACCATCCATCCATCCATCCATCGCTGCGTTCACACAACGCCGCTCCGCTCACCTCACACCGCCGGGAGGTGGAGTTGGAGGCGCAGAGCAGAGCCTGTGATGGTGATGATGGGGCTGTGATGCATCGGAGTAATTCAGATGCACCGGCGGCGGGTGGTGCCCTGCAGCGTCGGAGGAGATCCGAGGAGAAGAGCAAGACCCCATCAGCTATGAACAAAGCCAACAGGTAGGTTAGGCAGCGGCTACGCGGCTACGGTAACGCAATGAATGCGATGGCGCCGGGGGGCGCAGATAGTTGAATACGCAAATAAAATACTGATGCCTTATAGGCTTTGTGAACTTTGTAGTGCGTTGATTTTTGATTGATTGATTGATTGAAGTATTTATTGACAGTTTTCCGAATGACAGTACATTTCAAGTAGGCTACAACTCAATACAAAAACTGTTATGTGGCCTATATTGTTTCCAGGGTAAAGGCATAGTGTGAGTGTGTGTATGTGTCAACGAGAGGAAGATGTGTGTGTGCGTGTGTGTGTGTGTGTGTGTGTGTGTGTGTGTGTGTGTGTGTGTGTGCGTGCGTGCGTGCGTGCGTGCGTGCGTGCGTGCGTGTGTGTGTGTGTGTGTGTGTGTGTGTGTGTGTGTGTGCACTGTGCAAAGGGGCCGTCCCCTACTGGCAGTGTGAACCTTTGTGGCTTTTGTCAATTTTCTTGAGAAAGAGTAGTGTGGGTGTTTTTTCTATTTTCCACCCAGGCGGCTCTCGCAGTAAGCATAACATCACAGGACGTCAACCGTTTGAAGCTTGAACTGCAGCATGAGATTATGGTCAAAATCAAAGGTCGCAAAAGAAACACATTCGTTTTTTTCTTTTCGCCACACATCATATGGAATCAGTGCCTGTAATAATTAGTGTTGCCTGCATGGCAGGTGTGTGTCAGAATGATACTAATGTCATGTTCTCCTCCACGCGGGCCTACGTGTCGAGGTCTGTGTGTCTACTGAACACAAGCATGCCCTCATGCACATGCCTAGTGTCAATTGTGTTGGAAAAACCATGTCGTTCCCTGCGCACTCATGCACGCACACGCGCGCGCGCGCGCACACACACACACACACACACACACACACACACACACACACACACACACACACACACACACACACACACACACACACACACACACACACACACACACACACACACGCTTTTATTTATTTTCATTTGGGAAATTGCGACATTAAGACTTAAACGTATAGCTTTATACTTAAAGTTTTTGAGGCCAAACTTTGACATTTAAAGTTGTGTGTGCCAGGCCTATATAGGCCTAGGCTATGCTAGAGAGAGATTGTATAACATAAGTGTTCAGTTGGGGAAATAACTACAACAGTATATGTCAGATAAGTGGCATAATAACTATATATACTATTGCTAAAGCAAACTTTGACAGTTCAGTAGTTAATTCTTGTTGAGAGACTGAGAGACTTTTGCACTATAAGCAGTCTCAGCTCTGCGCTGTCATCTCTCGTATAGTTGTGACCACAGCTCTCTTATCTGATTACCTGGAAAGACAGCGCATGCAGGGCTGTGGGTGTTTGTCAGAGCTCAGACAGATATGATCACAGCAGGCATCTATACATTTGGTAGGTGGACTGGTGTGTGGACTGTGTCTGACTGTAATGGCCACGGATGCAGTTTATATGCAATTAATTACAGATTTGAAGTTTCAATTTGAATCCAGAGCGATTTACAGTAAGAAAGGGAAACAAGAGGTATTCATTATATGCATCAAATGCATTGAAATGGTCATTTACAATATACAGTTTAGGCATTTAGCACTTAATCCAGAGCGATTTACAGTATAGGGCGGTTGTGGCTCAGGAGGTTCGAGCAGGTCGTCCAATGATCCCTGGGTCGGCGGTTCGAATCCCGGCTCCTCCTGTCCACATGTCGAAGTGTCCTTGGGGCAAGGCACTGAACCCTACATTGCCTCCAATGAGGCCATGTTCGCCACTTCACCTCCCAATTAATTAATGAAACATTGTAAAGCGATTTGAGCACTATAAAAAAAGAAAAGCACTATAAAAATGCAATTCATTATTAGAGTAAGCAAGAACAACCCATGGTAACACATCAAATACATAAAAAATAGTCATCAAGAATCATACGTAAACTAAGAATCTAACATCCGTCTAACAGTGGAATATAATGAAACTATGCGTATAAATGACTAAATTACATAAATTGAGCCTTTGCAGACGCCTGTAAGGTCGTCGAGGCTACGGCAAGTGCTACGGGCTAAAGATGGAGTCTGAAGAGGTGGGTTTTCAGACTACGGTGGAAGATTTGCGATAGAATCTGAAGTTGTGATTTCAATGGGAACTGCGTTCCCTAGTTTTGGAGCCAGAAGGGAGAAGATTTTGGGACGTGTGGAGCGTTGTCCCGGCGCTTTTAGTGAATTTTCTTCCAGCGTCCCACTGCGTTGGCTGATTTGAGCTCGTGGGGGGGTCCGATCAGACTTTGAATATATGGGGGTGCCATACCTTTGGCTGCTTTGAAGGCCAGCATCAGAGTTTTGTACTCTGTACTCTTTGTACTCTGGCAGCAACCCGGGAGCCAATGGAGGGAGCGGAGAAGGGGGAGAATTTTAGAATTAGAATTTTGTCTGCTTGAAGACCAAGTGAGTAATCTTGGATCTTGAACCAAGAAGATCAGTCTAAATATAAAAAACATATACATTGAAACTAAGTCTCGAAATGACCTGGATCGGTCTTCATACATTTTAGCCTTTGCATAAGCCTGCAATATAACACTATATATCGGCCTCACATCATATCCACTGTTGATAGACTGTATATATCTATTAATTTGTTTCATGCCCACTGCAGTGCTGCTATGAAGCCTAAAGTAGGCCTACATTTCACAGTGGACCATTGCAGGTCCATTTTTGTACGCTCCCCAAAGGAGCACGACCGCTTCTGATTTTAGAGAGTCGTAGACATGGGGTTCTCAACGTTTTTGGCTGGGGACCCCCGGAAATGCTTTGGACACCCTCCCCACCCACCAATACAAATTGACCGCTACAATAACCTTAATAATAGAGAAAATACATCATAAATAAATACTGAAACCCAGATAATCATTAATGAAATTTTATGCATGTGTACTATGTAAACTCTCAATTTCCATTTTCCAGCCATTCAGTTGCAAAACAAACCCCCTTTTTTATTTTTTCTATCATCTGGGGACCCCCCAAAATAATTTCAGCCCCCCCCCCCCCCCCCCCCCCCCCCCCCCGAGGGGTTGCGACCCACAGGTTGAGAACCCCTGTCGTAGACCACCGATTAGCGTAGCCTACTGATATCTTTGGCCAATATGTTTGCTAAGATGTTCTAATCAATTTGAAAAACTTGGATAAGATTACAGTTTCTATTTGAGCAGAATTACATATAACCACTTTGGTCTTAAGCCAATATTCAAATATTTTCAAAAACAGACAACTCAGAAGGCATCACGTTGGGACACGTTATGATGCTTGTAGATCTGGTATGTTTGATATCTTTCCGCAAAAAATAATTGGGACACACTTCGGCTGCATATATATTAGCTGATTCCAGTTGAATACTGGAGCGATACACCGCCAGAGCGATACACCGCCAGGGCGATACGTCGTGGTCAGGCTCTACTCCCTTCGGTTGCTGTTGTCAGAAAATGTCTTCATCAGGGTTTGAATTTGAAACACATCTAATATAGTCTGTATACAGTCTGCTTCATGCTGGATGAAAATAAATGGGTGAATGGTTCATTTGAACACATTTGTCCCATGATGTGGAAGAGGAACAAGAGACTAGGTTGTGGTGTGGTGTGGTGTGTGTGTGTGTGTGTGTGTGTGTGTGTGTGTGTGTGTGTGTGTGTGTGTGTGTGTGTGTGTGTGTGTGTGTGTGTGTGTGTGTGTGTGAGAGAGAGAGAGCGAGCAGCACCACACAAACAAGACCTTCAAAGGCCCCTGGCTTCAATTAATCAATTAAGGACAGAAAGAAAGAGGAATTTGCATATTCCCCACCAGTGCGTGTGTGCGTGCATGTGAGAGAGAGAGAGAGAGAGAGCAGGGGGGACTGGACTTCTAGCCAGGAACTGTGGCTATGCATGGGAATGGGTGGATGTTTGTCCAGTGACTTTTTGTGAATGGACTGAATAGAGCAAGGATGAAGGAAGAGGGCAATGTAGCTCTGGTCCATATACATACATAGCCCTGCTGCTAATTCTGCCCTGCATTAAGGCTATGGGACCGGTCGCGTCTAGTTCTCGCATGAACCAGCCTCTCTTCTGTAGCGGGAATATATTATAAAGAATGCTTTACCTACTCACCAATACAAAGAACGTGTTGTGTGATTTATTAGAAAGCCTACTTTCCTTAGTGGACGCACATATCACCCCACCCCACCACACGTATAATATGCACTTTTTGGCCAGAAAGGGATTTTTTTCACCAGACTTTCTTATGAGGTTTTTCCGCAGTGGAGTATAACTAAGAATCCTTTTTTTTTTGTGTGGTGGGAGGGCTCAGAGTGTGTCCACTGAGGAAAGTATAGGCTTTCTAATTATTACACAACCCTTTGTATTGGTGAGTAGGTAAAACGTTCTTTATATTCCCGCTATACAGAAGAGAGGCTGGTCTGCATTTCATGCGAGAGCTAGACGCCATCGGTCCCATAGCCAAAGTTAAAGTCATATGATTTGTCACACACGTTACCGCAGTGAAATTTGTTCTCCGCATTTGACCCATCTCTTGGAGCAGTGAGCCACAGACAAGGAGCGGTGAGCTGCAGCCGTGCCACGCTCGGGAATCATTTGATTAGTAGATTTGACCCCCCAATCCATCCAACCCTTTGATGCTGAGTGCCAAGCGGGGAGGCATTGGGTCCCATGTTTACAGTCTCTGGTATGACCCGGCCGGGGATCGAACCCGACCTCCCAGTTTCAGGGCGGACACTCTAACCACAAGGCCACTGTCTGGCAGGGCAGAATTAGCATTAGGTCTAGTATGGACCAGAGCTAAGGGGAATGAAGAAAGGAGGAGTGTGGGCTCACTGGGGCTGTTTCTGAAACAGGACCTTTATTTATTACACATGACCAAGTCTGATAGGTCAAGAAAGATGACAACTGGCCTGGGCCGGCCTAGCGGTCCCTGCAGGCACCTATATGTGCTGGTAATCCAGCCTGACGGTGTGTCACGGGTTCGTGTCCCGACCCCGACAAACGTCGATGCTGTGTGTAAGGAGAAGAGACTGGAGCAGCACGGACATTTAGAGCCTTTTATTTAGGTGCTGAGTATACAAAACGACTAACGTTTCGACCTTGCGGTCTTCATCAGAGTCATGAGTGGTAGCATTTGGGCATGTCTTATATATACAGGTTGGGCTCTCAATAAGCCAATGACAGGGTACCATATGACATGTAATAACCCGTTACTACCAGCAGTCTAGATAATGTAAGAGGTGGCTATGGAGAAAACGCTGTTGAACAGTGAAATAAATAAAGTAAAACAGTGATTTAACCATAAAAAAGCCATCAAAATAAAAAAAACAGTATTTAAGAACAACAGTGCACATACATATTTAAGGGCCTTGTGGCCAAATAAAAAATACACAAAACAGAGGTACATCAGAGACAAGGCAATACAACACTCTCAGGGCAAGAAAAACAGAAAAAACAGAAGATTTCAGGGACCGTCTAAAAAGGGGGGCATGTTTATAAAAAGCATGTAAGGCTCAGCTCTTCATTTAGGCCATTGGGTTCTAAAGTGTCTAGTGCATGTATCCACTGTGCTTCTCTACGGAGCAATTTATTAATTATGTCACCTCCCCGTGGTGGGGCTGTGATTTTCTCTATTCCCCAAAATTTGAGGGAAGCTGGTGACCCATGATTAGCCTCCTTGTAATGTCTGGCCATGGCATAATCAAGATTTCGGGTACGAATGGCAGTTTTATGTTCTCCAATTCTTAATTTAAGTTGTCTTTTGGTTTGGCCTATGTAGGCTAGTCCACAAGGACATTTAAGCATATAAATGACATGTGTGGAGTTGCAATTAATAAAAGATGATATTTTAAAAAATGTGCCTGTGCGTGGATGGGTAAAAAAAATTGAGTTGAAAGAGTTGGAGCAGTGTGTGCAGTTGCCACATTTATAAAAGCCTTGGGGGGGATTTGAGAGCCATGTCGAGGGGGGGGGGGCATTCATGTCCGAGTGGACTAGACGGTCTCTGAGGCTTCTGGAGCGTCTGAAAGCAAAGAAAGGTGGGTCAGTACATATATTTGCAAGTTTGGGATCACTTTTAAGGATGTGCCAGTGTTTGAGAAATACATTTTTGATTACCTCTGCCGCTGGTGTGAATGGTGTGGAAAAGCAGAGACGTGTTGGTGTCTGCTTTTTGTTTTTGGTAAGAAGGGATGTTCTGGCCCAGGCCGTAGCGTAACGGTCTTGGCACCGTACTGGTGATCCAGTCGCGGTGTGCCGCGGGTTCGACTCCCGGACCCGACACGGCCTTTACCGCATGTCATCCCCCCATCTCTCTCCCGTTTCCTGTCAGCCTACTTTCTATCCCTTAAAAAATCAATAAAAGGCGTAAGCCGCAAAAAAATATCTTAAAAAAAAAAGAAGGGATGTTCTCTCAGTGTGAAGCGCACTGTTAAAGGCTATGTCCAAGTTTTCTTCGTTGTAGCCTCTTTCTCTGAAACGATTGGTGAGGTCAGTAGCTTTTGATATGTAGTCCGTGGTGGAGCTACAGTTACGTCTAAGACGCAAGTATTGGCCTTTGGGGATGTTTCGGATGAGCTGTTTGGAATGGTTGCTATCTGCTGAGTAGGGTGTTCCTGCTGAGTGGTTTGTGATAGATGGTGGTGTTAAATAAGCCATCTGCGCTCTTGAATATTGTCAAGTCTAAAAAGTTAATTCTGTCATTATCGAACTCCTTGTTAAAAGCTAGGTATTTAGTGGTGGAGTTGATATATTGATGTATTGTATATAGATGTAGCTGACAGTAGCTCATCGGTGGTGCCTTTCCATATTAAAGCCACATCGTCAATGTATCTGCGTCACAGTGTAATTTTGGGGAGGAAGACGTTGTTAACATGGTTGTAAATAAACCGTTCTTCCCAAAAACCCATGACTAGACAAGCATAAGAGGGGGCAAATGCACTGCCCATGGCAGTCCCTTGACATTGTAGGTAGAAGTTACCAGAGTATTTGAAAAAATTGTTAGAGAGAATAATCTCAGCTAGATCAGTCAGAAAGGCTGAGGGGGGCAATGTGTGTCGCTGCTGTGTGTCTTCCAAAGAGTGACTTGGAACGCTGGTCAAAACTCCCATGTTTCTCTTGCAGGGCCGTATCAATTGAATAAAAATGAATATATTACCTAGATTCTCACACTTAATCCAAATGATCCCAATTTATCTTCCAAAATCATGCTTTATCCAGCTTGATCGTATAATATCTACCTTCATATAGAACAAAGCTCCTTCTCGGATAAAAAAAAAGGCCAGCCTTAAAAAAAGGCCAGCCTTGAAGGATCCAAGACAGAGAGTTGGTTACTTTATACATTACTATTATTGGTACTAGCCTTTGTCACAAACAGAGGACCATACTTTGGTCAAACATGGAACTGCATTCCAGTCTTCCAGTCTCTCCAACTTCGCTGTTGGCGGCTCCTCCACTGCCCATTAAACTGAAAACCTTTAATCTAAATCCGATGATTCAAAGTTCAATTAAAATCTGGATTCAATTTAGGAAACACTTTAACCCATTTACTGTAGGCCTGACGTCGAAATAAAATTAAAAAAAAGTCTGAAAGAATGTAAAACTTTCAATGATTTGTGCCGCATTTTCACGATTTTTAAGTGGTGCAACCACTTCCTTAAGTGACTATGGCTGGCTGGCTGGTGCGTCTGAGCACGAAAACAGCATTCTTTTTTCACCACCTGTGAGCAACCTAACACACACAAACACACACACATGTTAACTGTATATATGGTGATTTCGGTGTGCCAGTACAGTACAGTGACAGTACAGTACAGTGGTGGGTACAGTAGAGGGACCCCCACACGGTAACTCTGTCATTTCTCAACCGTTTTGGAAGCGGGGCAGCTCGCTGGAATCGGGCTGGCATCCTGCGTTCCTGTGGGTCTTACCCCTGACTTTTAATCCTCTTTTCCTGCCCTCGCACTTGGACCTAGCTAGCCTTCGAGGCATGGCAAGTGCGCACAGCTGTGGAGTGATATTTTGTGCAGACCTATTTGACGAGGGCATACAGAGAAGGAGAAGTCCGCACATTGGCCGCAAATTTGGCATTACGGCTTTACGGGTGCTTTCAAACTCCACTACGCGCCTTCCCAAATGTGTGTGACCAAAATAGCAATTCAGGGGAAAGCGTGCCAACACGCCCATGACCACACCTCTAGGCGCAAATACCGGTGTCGGCGTAATAGTGACGCTGGACCAAAATACCATTAAGGGACAGAGAAAAGCTACTGGTAATCTTCGGGCAGCGGCTGACTTGCGGGTAATGGCGGCGACGAAAATGGAGCCCTAAGGGCCCTATCTTCCGCCAACCCCTTACCCTTTATATTATTCCTAAACTTATTTGGCATTTAACATTTTAAAATAGTTCAACTAGTAGCCGATCTACATCGACACGTTGTGATCTTGTAGATCAGCTGTATTAGAACTATTTTAAAAGGTAAAAAAAAAAATATATATAATATAATATATTATAATGCTATCCTGGGGGTGGTCCCAATTAAGCCTTTCCGGCCAGCTGAGGAGTGCCATTGCTTTTACCTCCTTGCTGGCTCGAAGGCTCGTATTAAAGGGATTGTGACATTAAAAAACATAGTTTTTGTAATTTTTCCTAATTGTTTTAGGTTTTCTGAGCTCACTTGCACCCAAAAAACTTGAACTTTTAACATTCAGTAGATTTGCTGTGGTCTGATTTTCCTGCTGTTTGTGATGTCACAGCCTGCAAATCCCATTATGTCAATGTTGACGGGGCTGAAATGGGGCTGAAATGCACCTCCCTCCCGATGCTATGATTGCTGGCGGCGGTTACTACTACTATTGATCAAGATTATTTGCTGCTATTAGATATATACTGTATATATATATATATATATATATATATATATTTATTTTACAGTCTTTTTTTTTTGGGCTCCGCAGGCTAATGAGTGTCAATTCTGGGGGATCTGAACATGAAAAAAGTTGAGCACCACTGACATAGAAGACATTTTGTATAGAATCTTAAAGCCTATTCATAGTCTGGATTTTCAGTGGTGAGGTGACCACCGCTCCGGTGGTGAGCTGACCACCGGAGCTGAAATAACGTTGAGCGGTGGTGAGTAAAAAACAGAGAGAAGGGCTGGAGCGGTGGCGGTGGTTTGCTCTTCACCGCAGCTCAGTGACGTCATGTTGTAGTTCGGTGAAAATCCAGACTATGTACAGTATGAGCCTTTAGTGTCAGGTCTAAATGGGTTATTAAACGAGGATAGAAAACCAGTTGACGCCCATCATGTAAACCCCATATACCAGGTGTCAGAGACCGTGACCTCTCTGCGTCCTTCCTCACCCCTCTGCCCACATTGACACGGCGTGCCGTGCCGACGGATACCCGCGTGTTGTGACGATCACCCATTCTCGTGTACGTGGTCCTTTCAGTACTCCGGGTGTAATGAGACGAGACGAAGGAGGTGGTGGTGGCCCATCTGGAGAGAGGACGGGAGAGGAGCAGGAGGAGTGGGGATGCTTTGCCCAGGGGATTAGGCACAGGCGGTCTGCCTCTTTGGAACCAGTTAGATGGCCTTGTCACTGTAGCGATGAGCTGGTTGATTGGTTGTTTGATTGATTAACCCATTTAGGCATGACGTCGACATTTATAAAATGTCTTCTAGATTTGCGCCACATTTTCAAAAAGAAAAAATAGCAGACCTACAAGCTCATAGCGCGCCACTCGGTGGCGCGCTATGAGCTTGTAGGTCTGCTATTTTTCAATAGCTAAATTATAACATAATGTTTAAAACACCAAAAGGGGTTAACAGTTTGCAGAATTACAGTGCATTTCAAGTACAACTCAATACAAAAGAAAACTGTTAAACTGTGAGTGGACGACACCATAATATAAAGCATTACACTTGTTTACAATAAATAGGGCCCATCATTTTCAATTCATAAAAAAAAAGGTTAACAGGAGTTCAAATTCCCCCCAAGCAGGTGCGACCTCAAGAGCAACGATTAGACGTGCCTTTGAGCAAGGCACTCGGCTTCTCAGCGGCCAACTGTAAAAGGCAGTGTTTGTACTGCATGGGCAACTGTATGTGTGTGACTGTGTGTGCATGAACGTGTGTTATGGTTTGTGTGTGTGTGTGTGTGTGTGTGTGTGTGTGTGTGTGTGTGTGTGTGTGTGTGTGCGTGCTCGCTAAATTGCGTGCGTGCATGCGTGCGTGGTAAGGTGTTGACGTAAAAGAGAGACATTGCTGTTAACCTTCCCTTGTTACACAAGGCAACGTAGGGGGTGTGCTTATATTTGAGCCACATTTTCAGTGCCCTCTACTCACTGAACTGCGAGTGTAAATGTGTGTGTGTTGTGTGTGTGTGTGTGTGTGTGTGTGTGTGTGTGTGTGTGTGTGTGTGTGTGTGTGTGTGTGTGTGTGTGTGTGTGTGTGTGTGTGTGTGTGTGTGTGTGTGTGTGCGCGCGCGCGCGTGTGTGTGTGTGTGTGTGTGTGTGTGTGTGCTGGTTGTGTGGTTGAAGGGAGGCTTAGATAAGGGGATCTAGATCTGGTCATTCAGGGAACTTGTGAGCCCTTTCTCTGAAGTCACGTACTTCCTGGTTACACATAACAGAAACACAGCATAACATTCACCTGTGGTTAGCCACGAGCGTTTCACTAACTGTGCTTTGATCTGGCCTCTCCCTATAAACGTTGCATTGATCAGTGTAAAATGAAGTGTATAATCCCAAACGATTCTTAAAAAAGGATCCCTGGCTAATAAGACAAATATGTCTTCAAACATTGTACTTGCCCTCTATAATTAAAATTACAAAATAATAACACCATAAATATTTTTATTTCTTTCATAAATAGAGAATATTTCACTCAATAGGGACTGCTCCCGTCGCAAGTTGATGATGTCATATGCCCATGTGTGGTCTAGCCCTATGGAATTATGGAATGCATATGCTAATAAAAAACAACTTAACCCATTCTGACCTGAGATCAGATTCATACGAGGTTTCCACTGGACACACACCGGTCTGACGAACCCATTCTGACCTGAGATCAGATTCTAAAAATGTCAGTCGTTCTTCGAAAAAAAATAGCAGATCTGCTATTTTTCAATAGCTAAAGCACGACATGATGCCAACACCAAAATGGGTGCCCGGTCAGAATGGGTCAATACTAACTAAAGTTAATATGTGCATTTAAAATATTTTGTATTTGCAGGTGCATTCCATAGGGCTAGACCACACATGAACATATGACTCAACTTGGAAGAGGAGCAGTCCCTATTGAGTGAAAGATAATCTATTTATGAAAGAAATATATATGTTTTACTTCATTGATTAAATAAAAACACCCAGATAAATACATTCATGTGCAAACTAATTCAAGCCTGTAAAGGCTGATAGTATTGATGCTAAATTGTTGTGCAGATAGCAAGCTGTGTTGTTGTTGCTCTCAGCGTGATGCTAGGAATGAGATGGTAAAAGGAAAGGAAAGTTACTATTAGGGGATTCACACTGAGACGGACTGAATCCGTTTCATTGGAACCGTTTCCGAATACGGTTGCCTGGTCCCCGATGGCCATGATTCACATTACCCGAGATTCAACAGCGCACCCGGGTACACTTGCATAACACACTTTAATCCTCCTGATGACGGTGTGCTTGATGGCTGGCGTGCATGGACACTGACCATCAACTGTGCGACATTGTCTCAAATAAATCCAGACACACTGAATTGCATTGCCTCTTTGCCGTTATACTACTGTCTGTCAGCCTGCCTGCTATTCACTGTGTCAGTCAGTTCTGTGCTCCAGTGTCGTGTTTGATATTAGTTTGCAATAGATTCTATTTCTACTTTAGCATTATTATTATTATTATTTTGTTTTACTTTGGAAACTATGCCAAGCAAAGCCCAAGAGCCACGTGTAATAAGATCAACACGTACTGCGGTGCTGTGCGTATACGCAGATTCAACAGGAGACGGGCGGCATTGAGAAAGGAGCTGGTGTTACGCGTTGTGCAGCACTGCAGCGGCTGTGTGTTTTTTTTTTGTTGACGCTTGGCTTGTCGACTAGAGATTATGTCACGTTCTTAAAAAAAACAGTCCACTTCCTTCTTTAGGTACGCATGCATTCACATTGGAACGATCCGTATCTGAATACACTTCAACGGTCCAGAGACCCGCCCCCCCATGCGGTCCCGGGGACGGTTGGGCAATCCGCTCCCGGGAACGGTACGCATCATTCACACTACCACAACTTCTGCCAAGTGGTCCCGAGTGCGCACCCGGGACCATAGTGTGAATCCCCTAAATGTTTACCCAGGGTAACTGGACTAAGCTCAAGAACTTGTTTACAGCCAGGCCCTGCTCATAGAACATTTCATGGTAGGGGTTCAATGCCTTGTCCAAGGGCACTTCAGCGGTGGTAATTTTAACATGCCGGTCCGGGGATACGAACTAGCGATATCAACTTCCGATATCAAGACCGCTCCGCAAACCGTTCGGCCACCGCTCCCCCATGGTTATTCTATAGAACTGTGACACAGTTACCAGCGGTACAGTAGATCAGATGTAAAGGTGCTTCAGTACAACTGACCTGAACCCACTCACCACAATGTTGCGTACTGTTGCCTTCTGCTTATCTCATCGTCGTCATCATCATCTTTATGTAACTCACACAACCATGTTCTCATGGTATGGAGCAAGTGGTTCTCGACCTTGTTCACGTCAAGGACACTCAGTAGCCCAGCAAGGGCAGAATCCAATCGTACCGGCCGGTCCTTCGGGAGGCCGGCCGGTCCGTCGGGAAAAAGGAAATTAGAGAGGACTTTTTTACAGCCGTATAGCAGTGACTCTCAACCATTTTAATTCTGAGGACCCCCCAGTTTGACATGCATTGGCATTTCTATCTCTGGGACCCCAATTCATATTGTAAATTTACATATGTTAATTTACCAAATGTCTGTGTTCCATTTGTACACTCTCTGAGTTACAGACCCATAACGGTCCATTTGGATCGTAACTATCTGTTATTTAGCTGGGGAGCCCCTGGAACTCCCTCAAGGACACCCTGGGGCTCCCCGGACCACCACTTTGAGAAGCACTGGTATACATAAATAGACAGTAACACATATCAATATTCATACAGATGTAGCAAAAGGCGTGGCATGGATTATTTAAACAGAGGAACGGTTTTCAGAAAAGCACCCAATTTACAAATAACGTTTGGCATGAAATAAATTTAAATTCAACATATTATATGGGTGAATTATATAATACCATGGCAGGTATTTTTCTCTCAAATTCATAATGCGAATTAATATTTTTGCAACGTGGAACTCATCCCCAACTTGGTTGTCGTTACATGAATTGCATAACGTCTGACTTCTTTCAAGCCCTTTATGTGTCAGTAACCTTTGGAATTCCTGTGTTATTCACCCTAAAAAAATACAAATGGCCTACCTTATTTCTTATGTCACATGCATGTCATACAATTCATTTCGATCACTTTGCCACTTTTTCCAAGAACTGATCTTTCGACCTCTCTCTGTTCAACAGTTAGTTTCAACCAGTCAATGTTATATTATTATTATGATTACATTTCTGAGTCAGCTAAAGGTAAAACAGACCACTAGTGAGTCATCCAGGATCTGCTTCACTTGTGAAACCCATGGTGACACATGTGCACCTGTGTTAACCCGTTCTGACCCGAGACCAGATTCTATAACGCACAGAAGAATGGTGGTTCTTTAACGCATTTTGACCTGAGATCAGATTCTAAAAATGTCTTCTAAAATCCTGACAGTTTTCAAAAATAGCAGACCCACAAGCTTGTAGCGCGCCACTCGGTGGCGCGCTATGAGCTTGTAGATCTGCTATTTTTCAATAGCTAAAGCATAACGTAATGCTAACACCAAAACGGGTTAAATAGGTTAAGCAAATCCGACTCTTTCTGCCCTCGCTGTCCGTCCGTCCGTCCGTCTGAATATTAATACATAAAACACAAGCAGTTAGTTTTGTATTGTTTATCGAGAATATGCATTGTGACTATAATGCTGACTGATTTATGAAGATAGTCGATCTCGGTTGGAGCCACAACAGAGGCGCAATGGTGCACAAATCCTGCAAATGGTCTCCTAAGTGGGCGTGGTTTTCTTCTCCCGACAGATTTTATATATATCTCTTTTTTTTAAATTAAGTTTTGGCATTGTGACAATCAAAATTGTCTTTACATAGAAAAGCATGTATTTATTTCACAGGTGTTGTGAATTATACCTGATTATGTGAACGTGAAATGAATGGGGTCATACCTATGTTCCCTCAGCCCTATGTTCCCTCAGCGCCGAGGTGCGCTGCGGGTCGGGAGAGGGTTGTGGTTAGGTTTAGGTGTCTGCCCCGGGGGTGCGCTTACAGATGGCAAAAAAGGTCATGATTCCCAAATCAGCCCCAATCAACCAAGACATTACATTGCATGGGAACCAGGGGGGCAGTCAGCCAGATATTTCGTGAAGCCTCATTTGAAATTGGTAGTTCATATAATGGCCTGTTGTGGCGCTGGGCTGGACCCAAAAAGCCCCATAGCTCCATAGAGGCCCATGTATTTTGGCCCAACTTCACCTAGACTGTATTACCTTAATAAACATGGTCATGAATACTTTCTTCTTCCAGTCACTAGTTTAAAGTCTCATTTCTAATGTCATAATATTCTTTTTGGAAAATTATGGTCCCATTAATTAAAAAAATTACCATAAAGAAAAAAAAACATCGCGTATGTTCTGAGGGGCGTGGCTACCGTTACAGTCCATGATCGGGATTCCCCTCCCACTCGAGTCAAAATAAAAACCAACGGAGAAGAAGGGGGGAAGTCCCGCCTCGTTGTCTGGGCAGCCAATAGCCAGCTGGTCCAAAACGGAGCCAGCCAATGGCCAGCTGGTACCAAACGGATCTAGAAAGATGGCGATTTACAATGAAGCGATTTCAGGCTTCATTTTACGTTCATGTTAGACCCGGAGAACGCTTTGTCCATATTTTTTTACAGTCTATGATGGGAACACACGTTTTATTTAACTTTTAACATGTCAATTCATTTCACATTATAATATTCACATTATAGAATCCCATCTTAACCCATTCTGGGCGGGAACCCCTTTTGGTGTTTTAAGCATTGTGTTATACTTGAAAAATAGCAGATCTACAAGCTCATTGTTGTATAGGTCTGCTATTTTCGAAAAATCGTGAAAATGTGGCGGAAATCTTTGAATAGCCTATAAATATATAGTGTCAGAGTAAACATTTGTATCACGTGAGATCTGTGTGTTCTTGGCGTGACAACGTTTGAGAACCACTCGCCTGGAACTAACCTATGCTTTCATAGGCAAAACTGTGCGCAGCTGCTGGAGATGAGACTAATTAATTAGAGCGACAGAGAGAGAGAGGAGTGTGTGTGTGTGTGTGTGTGTGTGTGTGTACGGGTGTGCATGTGTGCGTCAATTTAACAAAGGTGCAGACGATCAGAAATCAGCAGAGAGTGATCGAAGTTTGCGCTACTCTATGCCGAATTGAAGTGGACTCTGTCCCAGACTTTTTTGGAAGTAAAAACGTCTGGGTTTCCCAGGCTAGAGAACCACTGACATAGAAACGTTCTTTCATGCAGAGCCCTCTATGTGTCAGTACTGCAGAGCCCTCTGTGTGTCAGTACTGCAGGTGGACAGAGAGACACTTTTCATATATCTTCCCAAATCTCGTGAGAGTTTGTAGCTGGGGTTAGAGGAAGGTCGATGATTTTCTCCTGATTTGTCTCGCTAAAAAAAAAAAGTCATTTTAGTACGAACATCTTGTGAAATATTGTGTGCCTTGTGATAACTGGGTCAAATTGCATTTGGTTGGTTTTCAAAGCAAAGTGTCACTGTTGTGCAGCCTAACACACATACATATTAACTGTATCTGATGATTTCAGGTGTATCAGTACAGTACAGTAGAGGGACCCCCTGGGGTCAAGCTTGCAAGGCGTTGCGGTGTGAGCTCGTAGATCGGGCCAGCACAGCCAGTGGCATTATACTTCAGTTATGACGACAACGTAAACAAAAGTAAAGTGGCACGTGTATCAGTACAGTTTGTACAATCCAATCCGTCATAGCTGACATCTAGTGGACACAATAATTGATTGTACATCATAGGCACATTACAGACCGACACAAGCCTACGATAGCGCAGGGACTATGTAAGGACTAAATAACAATGCGTTTTTTTTGTGTGTGCTTTTGACTCATGCCATGCTTTTGACTGATTCATGCCAATACTAGAAGGGTAGAGTTGAATGTGAGTGTGAGTTTGAGGAGTCTCTCTCATAACGTGAGGCTGGGATCACAGCTAGGCCTCACAAGCTGGCATGGGAACCCCTTTTGGTGTTAGCATTATGTTATGCTTTAGCTATTGAAAAATAGCAGATCTACAAGCTCATAGCGCGCCACCGAGTGGCGTGCTACGAGCTTGTAGGTCTGCTATTTTTTGAAAAATCGAAGAACGACTGACATAGAAACATAGCATTTTCAGAAAACTGTCTGGATGTAGAAGACATTTTTAGAATATGATCTCAGGTCAAAATGGGTTAACCCCCCCCCCCTCTCTCTCTCTCTCTCTCTCTCTCAGGAAACCTCATGCGGAGAGCGGCAGCCCTGGTGGGGTCAAGAGCAAAAGGCAGGTGTCGAGGAGGAGGAACACGTGTCCGAGCCCCCAGGACATCAACCGGGCCCTGCAGAGCCCCATCAGCCCCGGTGCTGCCAGCCTGGATGAGCTCATACAGCGGTGTCTTAACTCCTTTGGTCTGTTGACTCTTATCTCTGCCGCTAGCTGTTAGCATAAACCCAGGGGCCAGCATACACGCTCACTTTAAGAAGACTTTGTGGGCAGCGGTGGCCGAACGGTTTGCGGAGCGGTCTTGATATCGGAAGGTCGCTAGTTCGTATCCCCGGACCGGCACGTTAAAATTACCACCGCTGAAGTGCCCTTGGACAAGGCATTGAACCCCTACCATGAAATGTTCTATGAGCAGGGCCTGGCTGTAAACAAGTTCTTGAGCTTAGTCCAGTTACCCTGGGTAAACATAGTACCTTTCCTTTCCTTTTTACGGTGTTTGCCCCACCCCCCACACACTCTTGTCACACACACTACCGCAGCATTGGAACACTCACACACTCCGTATACCTCTCGTCAGAAGCGTTTACATGGTGCCAGCACAAATTAAATTGGAAATGTGGGATGTGGCAGAAAATCCACCATGGACAGCGATCTTATAGAATCTGAGTTATGATGGTTTGAAAGTCCTGTCTTCACACTGCTTTGCACTGTGAATATAGCCTATATATCATTGCAGTATTTCAGAGAGCTAAAAACTAAAAGATGGAGTGCCATGATTTTTGTACTTTTTCCAATTGTTGTTATGTGCAATGATGTCTTCCCTTTGTATTTAGGGTTTCTTCCTGGAGGCTGAACCCTTGATAGTCAAACGTGACAATGAAAAAAACAGTAATATAGTGACATCACTAACAGCCCCCCCCCCCAACCCCTCCCCCTTTATCATACAACTACAGCTGTGGGTGCGGCTTCAGTTCACCAGCCCCCAGGCAAACCAGGCATACTTAATGAACTGGTGGGCGTGTCCACATAAAAACGACATTTTAACAAATACTGTACACTTTTTTGAAAAAAAAATCTTAATCCTTATATAACAATAAGACCCGATGATCATGTTTTAGGGTGGAAAAATCACGGCACTCCATCTTAAAATGGTCGATGGTTTTAAATTAGCCACTTTACATAATGCACGCTCTTAACATCCCGTCAATACAATCTTAACCCATTCTGTACGGGAACCCGTACAGAATGAGCTTGTACAGAGCGAGAGAAAAATCGAAGAACTACTGACATTTTTAGAATCTGATCTCAGGTCAGAATGTGTTAATCAGACCAGTGTGTGTCCAGTGCGGAAACCTCGTATGAATCTGATCTCAGGTCAGAATGGGTTAAAGTTGATTGTGTGGTCATTTATGTTGTGCTCATTTCAGACTCAGAAGGCAGGTTGACCAGCACCCGGGGCTCCCAGCTGGTCCACATGACGCTGATGATGCACAGCTGGGTGGTACCGTCCCAGACCTTTGCCCAGAAACTCCTCAACCTATATCCTTTACGACGCTCCCATTGTCTATCACCGTCGGCCATGTTCTCTCACTGCCTCTCACTGTCTCGCACTGTCCCTCACTGCCTCGCACTGTCCCTCACTGCCTCGCACTGTCCCTCACTGCCTCTCACTGTCCCTCACTGCCTCGCACTGTCCCTCACTGCCTCGCACTGTCCCTCACTGCCTCGCACTGTCCCTCACTGCCTCGTACTGTCCCTCACTGCCTCTCACTGTCCCTCACTGCCTCGCACTGTCCCTCACTGTCCCTCACTGCCTCGCACTGTCCCTCACTGCCTCTCACTGTCCCTCACTGCCTCGTACTGTCCCTCACTGCCTTGCACTGTCCCTCACTGTCCCTCACTGCCTCGCACTGCCCCTCACTGCCTCGCACTGTCCCTCACTGCCTCGCACTGTCCCTCACTGTCTCGCACTGTCCCTCACTGCCTCGCACTGTCCCTCACTGCCTCACTGTCCCACTGCCTCACACTGTCCCTCACTGCCTCTCACTGTCCCTCACTGCCTCTCACTGTCCTGCACTTTCCCTCATTGCCTCTCACTGTCCCTCACTGCCTCGCACTGTCCCTCACTGCCTCGCACTGTCCCTCACTGCCTCGCACTGTCCCTCACTGCCTCTCACTGTCCCACACTGCCTCTCACTGTCCCTCACTGCCTCTCACTGTCCCTCACTGCCTCGCACTGTCCCTCACTGCCTCGCACTGTCCCTCACTGCCTTGCACTGTCCCTCACTGCCTTGCACTGTCCCTCACTGCCTTGCACTGTCCCTCACTGCCTTGCACTGTCCCTCACTGCCTTGCACTGTCCCTCACTGCCTTGCACTGTCCCTCACTGCCTTGCACTGTCCCTCACTGCCTCTCGTTGTCCCACACAGTCTGCTGTAAAGCTACTGCATCTACCTGTTGATTCATTAGGAAAGCTAATTGTTAATAACAAATTAACAAGGCAACTTAACGACTAGTTGAGACACGCGGCTCACAGCCTTTCATGTGGGCTGTCTCCAAGTGTGTTCTTAATTGCACTCTTTATTATTTCTATCCCTTTGTTTGCTGTGTTTTTGCTGTTTTGAATGCTATGCTATCTGTATTGCTGCATTGTCTGATAGCCAAACAAAAACTAGTTTTACTCTAATGTACCTGTTGATCCTTGCCTCTCAGGCACCCTCAGGCGGACAAACCTTTTAACAGAGTGACATGCATAGATGTAAGCACTCACAGCTCCACCACTCACCACCATTAGCATCCTCACCATAAGAGTGCACTGCTAATGGGCCTATCCTGGTCCCTATTGGTCCCAGTCACATGTGAGTTAATCTCTTAACACAATAAAACAGAAGTGGCTTTGTTTTCACGCTGCGTATTTACTGACTTTGGGACAAAGCTGATTTGAAGTGGGTAAATTATGTGGCGTGGGTGTATTGTTGGCCTGCTATAGTAAGCCGTCATGCTATTGATTTCCCCTTGACATTCTGCCACCTATAAGGACTGTCCCCTTGAGAAGAGGGCACTGAGGAGACCACAGATCTGTCACCTTATCAGGTCAGTGTGTGCGCCTTTTCACCAAACCACGCGTGGTCAGTGTGTGTGTGTGTGTGTGTGTGTGTGCATGTGCGCGTGCGTGTGCGCGTGCGTGCACGAGCAGGATAAAGAGCTGAAATTGGAAGCGATGAAAAATGTGCAGACAAAATTGGAACTGAATCACAAGCTGAAAAACTATCTTCCTTTCGATTGGGTAGAATTGGTATCCCAACCTGAAAAATGTATTTTCTGTTTATTAAAGAGAGAGAGAGAGAGAGAGAGAGAGAGAGCCCTTTTTTCTCACTTGAGCACCTGCCCCACTAAATGTCTGTGCACGTCACGTTACTGTTAATACCGGAGGTTCAGTTTAACCCATTTTGGGGCGGGAACCCCTTTTGGTGTTTTAAAGCATTGTTATACTTTAGCTATTGAAAAATAGCAGATCTACAAGCTCATAGCGCGGCACCGAGTGCCGCGCTATGAACTTGTAGGTCCCGCTATTTTTGAAAAATCGTGAAAATGTGCCTCAAATCTTTGAATATATATTATTACAGAGTGAACATTTTGACTCAAATCTTTGCTTCTGAGGGGGTCTCTGGAACAACATATTTTCAGTTGGGGGGGCGGAGGCATATTACATATTTCTGGGGTCCTTGACATGAAATATGGAGAACCACCAATACAGAAACATGTTTTTCAGAAAACTGTCAGGATTTTGAAGACATTTGTTAAATTTCGACGTCAGGCCTAAATGGGTTAAATTCCAAATGTCTACCTGCATGTGTGTGTTGCTACTGTATCTCAGTCAGCAGTTGTTTTTCTCAAACGAGCACAAGGTGTCTATCTTCGCACGCTACTGTCAGTCAGAACCGCTGGCCCCAGCCCACTTGACGCTTGTATTTTTGTTTTGTTTCTTGTGTTTTTGTGGGGGTAATGACTGTTAAAAACTAGGCCTACTACCTTATTGATATAGCACAATACGATTCAACTTTCTATTCGACTTGTTGTTTGTCAAGAGGTGTTATGGACAATACAGAGTAATGGAAGCTGTGTAGTTTACCTTTCTGGGGCTGGGGGGGTTCAGTTTTTCCTGTTTTATTTTTCCTGTCGCTGTCTTGTCTTGTTGACCTGAAGACGATTCTAAAAGAAAAAGGCTTCCAAGTACTAAAAACAGTTTCTGAAAAACCTATGTTTCTATGTCAGTGGTGCTCAACCTTTTTCATGGCAATGACCCCCAGAATTATCTGTATTTGGACCCTCATCTAAAATATGTTATTCCAGGGACCCCCCCTTACTTTCAATATACCCACATCAGTTGGCAAACAATAATTTATGTTCAAAGCTCCTTGTGACTGGAACAATCTACCTGTCCATATTCGTTCAATAACATCTTTTCATTTGTTTAAAACTGTGCTGTCCTCTCATCTTGAGACTACCTGTTCATGTTTTCACTAATCATCACTATAGCAGATCCATGATGCAATGATCCATGTGTTATGTCTACGTTATGTCCATGTTATGTGAAATGTTGTCTTGTTGCAGTTTTGTTGTTTGTTTCTTGTTTATCTAGGAATTAGATTGTTTTGTCTTGTTTTGTTTTGTCTGGTTGAATTGTTTGTAAAAAGTGTCTTTATGTATGAAGTGTACTTTGTGAATCGCAGACCCCCTTGAAAATGAGATGGTTCATCTCAAGGGATTGTTCCTAATAAAGAATGTCAGCACTGTGTCTGTGCTTCTCTCTCTGTGTGGTGTCCTGTGGTGGTATAAAGGCAGTGGATCAGCCAGGTACCGGCCGTGTTCGAGGCCGACCCCCTCCTGGAGCAGATCATGGGGGACCTGTGGGCTCTGGTTCGGCCCGACGGGGAGGAGACCACCTCTCAGATCTACAGCGACACCTCCTCATGCCCGTGAGTCGCAGTTGACTAATAAAACTACGACGAAAAATGTCCATCGACTATACCTTTTTTCACCGACGAAAACTAAATGAAAACTATAGCTATGATTGACTAAAACTATATGACTAAATATGCTGACAAAGTAAAGAAAGTAAAAACTAGACTAAAATGTTAGGAAGGGACTATAGTGGACAAGAGATCCAGTATAAGTCATTTTACACTTGCTGCGACGCGTTGTGAGCTTGTAGATCGGTCATTATGATGGCCACCAAAATAAATTTTAGTCGACTAAATCACCTGTAGATTTAGTCGACTAAAACATTCCAGGTGACTATAAAATGTGACTGAAACTAAATGAAAACTATTAGTACAGAGACTATGACTAAAACTAAATTAAAAAACAACACCGGTGAGTCGGCACGCCGCAAATCTGTGCATTTTTACTGTAGCCTACTGTGTAAAATACTGTATATGTAAAACACCCAAGGACAGTCTCAGCCTCAAGTTCTACCGCTCAGCTGAACCAGAGGCAATCCCTGCTCAGCCTGGGGAGATATTGCACATAATGAGCTAGTACAGTAGGCGTGCCACCCGACACCAGCATCTACATTTCTTTCACCACCTATTTCACCACCTCCAACCACTGTAGATTATCCCATTCTGACAAGCTCGTAGCGCGCCACCGAGTGGCGCGCTACGAGCTTGTAGGTCTGCTATTTTTTGAAAAATCGAAGAACGACTGACATTTTTAGAATCTGATCTCAGGTCAGAATGGAAAACTGTCAGGATGTAGAAGACATTTTTAGAATCTGATCTCAGGTCAGAATGGGTTAAGCCCCATTACGCCAGCAGGCACATAATAGGGCATAATATGGGCATATTGAAACCCAATATATAGATTGTCTTTTTTCCCCCCTTTTTTTGAGTGGTGCAACTACTCCCTTACGTAGCTATGTGGGTGGGTGGGTGCGTCTGAGCACGAAAACATCACGGTTGTTTTTCCCACCTGTGCGCAACCTAACACACACAAACACACATATTAACTGTATATATGGTGATTTCGGGTGTGCCAGTACAGTACAGTACAGTACAGTACAGTACAGTACAGTACAGTACAGTAGAACAGGGGTTTTCAACTGATTGTGCACCAGGGACCACCACCTTGACTAAGGATCAACCTGGGGACCACTGTTGTGTTGTAATGGGATATGTTTCCTAATAATGATGACTCAATCAGGCAAGCTGGTACACCTTTTCTCTGGAATCTCTTAACCTCAGACTTCCCAGTAATTCTGATAACATTGACACACTTCCACAGAACAGTGCACAGACGTTTAGTGCACTGTTCCGTGGAAGAAAATACAAAATCTTCACTTTCCTACATTACTAAATGCATGGTCAGGGACCACGCAATACCTCCACGGACCACCAGTGGTCCACGGACCACCTGTTGAAAACCCCTGCAGTAGAATGGACAGTAGAGGGGCCCCCACACGGTAACTCTGTCATTTATTTCTTCTTTTTTAACAATTTAGGCATTTAGCAGGCATTTAGCTTCATTCAGAGCGATTTACAGTAAGCAAGAACTGGGGGCTGTATCTTGCGTGTCTTAAGTACCAGGTCTTATTACCTAACTTGAGTAAACTAAAGACCTGGAGGTGTGATCAATGCCATTTGGCTATTCGTAATACATCAAATGCATAGAAAGTCATCAATGATCAAAAGCATTGTTGTATTTCTTACCTTATGAAGTTATTCAAAGGTTAAAAGAATAGGCATAGGAGGCCTTAAGTATGTTTCACCAGTTTCAATTGAAACAGGCCTCTACCCTCAGGGGGGGTCTCCACCCTCAGGGGGGCCTCAACAAAATAATGATGTCATAGGTATATGCGGGCCTCATATTTGGTCTTGAAACGGGCCTCCAGATTCCTAAGGCCGCCCCTGAGAACACACAAACACACCAAGCTGGCCATAGGGGGCGCTAGCTCCCCTCAAAGAGCCAGAATGCAAAATGCTTGTCATTCAGCCTCACTTTGAGTTGCTCAGTGGACTGTCTCTCACACAGCGATATGGAGAAAAATATCACACCCGTGTGACGTGAGCGGCACTGTTATCACTATACATCACATTCCGTGCTTAGCCAGTCAGCTTGAGCACATTCCGCGCACGCACTCTCACACACACACACACACACACACACACACACACACACACACACACACACACACACACACACACACACACACACACACACACACACACACACACACACACACACACACACACACACACACACACACACAGCCTCAAAATACAACACAGCTCAGTGTTAGGGAACCCTGTAGTGTGTGGAAGACCCATAGATCCATAGACCCATAGATCCATAGACCCCAAGGTAGCCGCAATGAAGGGTGCAGATGAAGAACAGCTGCACTAATTGGCGTCGTTAAGGCAACAGTTTGTGTCTCATGTGATTTCACACCAGAAGATATAAGATGATGCACCGTGTTAAAAATGACTGTAGACGTCGAGAGAGAGAAGAGAGAGAGAAAGACAGACAGACAGAGTGATGTTGTCTTGGACCGTTTCCAAAGCAGGAGGACCAAAGCGAGTCTATCATGCTGCTGTAGCAGTGAGGAACAAACTGTATTCCTTTGGAGGCTACTGTTATGGAGGGACCTTCAACAACATGGAACAGATGGACGTCCATGTCTTCGACACAGTGTCTTTATGCTGGAAGAAGTTACCTCCAGTGGAACCAGGAAGAGGAGACGGTCACCTTGAGGTTCCATCCAAGCGCTGGGGCCACACAGCTGTGTTGGTGGAAGATACAGTCTACATCTGGGGAGGCCATCCTTACTGCAATGTGCTTTATGCATTTGATGTTGACTCCCACAGATGGTTCCAACCCAGGGTTTCTGGGACTGTTCCAGAGGAGCGGAGCTACCACTCAGCCTGTGTGTTGGAGAAGGTCATGTTTATCCATAGAGGATGCAACAAGCTGAATAGATTGACTAATGACATGTACAAGTTGGACACCAGCACAATGGTCTGGTCTTTAATTAACACCAGAGGAACTCCACCTCCTGCTTCATCAGCTCACTCTGCTACCATCATTGGTACCAAGATGTTTGTATTTATCTACAACAGCATCAGAGTGTTTGACATAGAGACAAACGCCTGGCTGGACACACCTTCTGCACAACTTCTACCAGAAGGTCTCTGGTGTCATTCAGCATTTATCTACAATAGAGAGCTGTACATATTTGGAGGCTGGAACGGTAACCAGACCTTCAATGACCTGTGGAAATTTAGTCCAGAGACCTTCTCCTAGAAGAAGGTTGAGCCCAAGTGGAAAGGACCATGTCCAATGCGTGGTATGTGCTGTTGCATTGTGGGAGATTGTATCATCCTCTTTGGAGGAAAGAAAGGAGATCACACTATCTCTGATGAGCTGTTCATCTTAGACTTGAGTCCTTGTCTTAAGACGTTATGTAAGCTAGAAGTTATTCAGTACGCTCTGGACCAATCAGAACTCCCACACGACATCAGATGGGAACTGGCAGCCATGGCAACCAACGACAACAACAACCGAGACCACATTCCAGATGAAGGAACAGCAGAAAGATCAAGAAATGATGGATCAACATCTCATCCCACCTGATGGTGAGCCACCTCTCAGCATCACTTACTGAGATTCAAACCTCAAAGGAGACTCCTTCTCTCCAGACAGGCTCTCTAACCATTCAGCTAGGCAACAAACTATAACAATTGTTCCGTCCAACACAATGCGTTGGGAACACAAACCGTGTCTGTATGTTCCAAACTGAACTCTTTATTGTATATTTATTTCTATGATCTTTTTTTATTTAAAGGACCAAGCAGTCCTGAAACGACTTGGTCCTTTATTATTATTGTTCGTTTTTTTCCTTCTTCTGCCAAAAAATGGCAGTTTTGGCTGAACCGTGCGAAAAAAAGAAAGAAAAAATCGGCCTACAGAAAAAACAAAAATCTTAAAGACTATCTGGTACACAGCAAGCTAAAAGGAATCAACACACCAGCACGCCAGAGACCAGAATTTCAAACCCAAACAAATAGTTAAAAATAGAACTACAAAAAGCATGTTGGAGATTAAACAACAGATAACAGCCAGCACCAGCAACTGTGTTTATTTAATCACATGTGAAAAATGTGGCTTACAATATGTCGGAGAAACGAGTAAAACAATAGCTACAAGGCTGAGACAACACAGATACAATATTAACAATGCAAAAAAGACAACTACAAGGATTGTTCAACATTACATGGCACATGGCATTGAAGCTCTAAAAGTATCTGGACTTCAACACAATCCCAACTGGACAGTAGGACAAAGACGTTTTAATGGAAAACAATGGATCAAGTACCTCAACACGGATTTTCCTGGAGGTTTAAACATGCCAAAATACTAGACAAGTTGTTTTGATTTTGTACCAAAACTCCACAGCCATATACATGCCAACAATCAATGGAAATCAGACTTTGAATATAGGGGACGAATTTGCACATTCCACACCAAGCCAACCTGGGACACGAAGCAAGAGGTGTAACTGACACCAAATGGGCCATTAGACACCGGGCCGGTCATGTGTTTCTCACACATGACCGGGACATCTAGTTTTAAAGAATAGACCAAATACATAAACCTAAATCCCAACGCTAAACCTAAACCTCACAGGAAGCCACGAGCTAGTCATAAAACCTGCCACTGGCTAATTGAGGAGCCATGGGGTGAATTAACCCTAAACAAAGCCCAATAAGGCTAAATAAACAAATCCTAAAACAATAGGGTAAACTTAAACTCAGGGATAAAGTGGTTGATCAGGCTTCCTTCAAATACATGCCGAATGCACTCATTCCTTGCATTGTACTTTGTCACACCCCTGTCTGAGGCTAGGGTTGTATGAACAAACGGATGGCAAGGCACGCAGTTTGGCAGAAGTTTAACACGATTTATTAACCCAAGTGACGATACACGTGACAACAACAAAAGAGACCAAACGTCTGCAAAATAGAAATAAAAAGGTATATTCAAAACAAAGTACTGCATATCATGTATAACACCATAAATCAAACCAATCATTTCCAAATAAGTCATTATCATATGATATAAGCATTCTAAGTATTTATAAATCCGGCCTTATGTGTGTGTGTGTGTGTGTGTGTGTGTGTGTGTGTGTGTGTGTGTGTGTGTATATATATATATATATATATATATATATATATATATATATATATATATATCATAATAAACATCACAATACTAGATCTATGTAAACCATGGCATCAAACAATAACATAATAACATCACCTCCTCAGAGACAGCTCCTTCCACCAGCAGAGTGAGCAGAGACAGCAGACAGACTGACTGGGATATTCAGTCTCTGAGCTTTATACCCCCCATGGCCCCTCCCACTAGACTGGACCAACTGAATAGGGGTCAACATGATCCACAACATGTCAACTCTGCTTGGTTTGGCACAAAACACATTCCTATATATATATATATATATATATATATTCACATTCACAGTTCAGTTGAGCTTGTAGCTCTTCTATTTGAAAGTCTTTAGTTTTCCCAAAAGTCCTTTTCTCCTCCGATGTCCCTCTGTGACAGGCAAACCTCCCCCTCCCTAGAAGGGGAGTTGGTTTGGCCCAAATTGTGTTCAGCTTCTTAAAGTGACAGGAATCTAATGAGAGCAGTGTGTGTGTGTGTGGTCAGTTTGCTGCTTCTTAGTAGTCTTTGCATATCCTAACAGTGCGCGCTTACTGAAAGGCATGTACACTAGCAGCAAACAGTGACAGGGTGGGGTCACACTGTCACATACTTACATATGTAAGTACAGTGAAGTCCCCTCAGTCAACCCCGCCTCTCTCTCTCGCTCACTCACTGCCTTGCTCTCTCCCACAATGTTAATGTTAAATTAGTAAAGTTACACCTATTTTATGTAAATAACATGGTAAAATGTGCAGCATTGGGAGGTAAAGGGGAGACACTTTAATTGTGAAGGGACGACAGGATGAGGAGAGGTGTTGTTGCTAATTGTCGAGAGTAATGGCTGCGTGTGATATTGAACAGTCAAACTACAAATAATTATGTCATAAGTATATGGGGGCCTCATATTTGGTCTTGAAACGGGCCTCCAGATTCCTAAGGCCGCCCCTGAGAATAGGCACAATAAGATAGACCTTTTTGGTCTATGTTTTATATAACTTAATGAAGATACAGCAGATATTAATTTGCTTTTAATGACCAAAATAAACTACTACTACTACTGCCATAGCCACTTGCTAGCCACATTTATGCCTTATATATATATATATATATATAGGTTGTTAACGGTACCCCAACTTTCAACCCCTGAGTTTACCATGATCCACAAATTATTTAATTTACTATTTTTTAATATGTTATTTGGATGACCCTAAGGATCATAAAAGAACCATGAACTACTATACTATTCCTTCCTTCCTATAGGAAAGATAATAAGATATATTGTTGTGCCGGTGAGGTAAGAAACCCTAGGAGGGCATAGGAATAATAATAATAATAATAATAATAAAACTTTATTTGTATAGCACCTTTCATGACATGAAATGCAGCTCAAAGTGCTTAACAGAACAATGGCGAATAAAAAAGAAAAGCAAGGCAACGACATTAAAAAAACAAGCAGTAATGCAATACAGTGAGGACATGAATAACAAAAAATAAAAGATCAATTAAAAGCAATGTTGTAGAAGTGGGTCTTGAGCTGTGCCTTAAAAATGTCTACAGAGGCTGCCTGACGAAGGTACAGTGGGAGCTTGTTCCATGCCGACGGCCCCTAGAAGCAAAAAGCTGCTTCCCCGTATTTTTTAGTTGACATTTTTTTAGGCAAAGCGAGCAGGCCAGCAGTGGAAGACCTTAGGGGGGCTGTTTGGGACATATTTAGGCAGGCAGTCATGTAGGTAGGAAGGTGCGAGACCATTGAGAGCTTTATACACAAGTAAAATAATTTTTAAATCAATCCTAAAAACAACCGTAAGCCAGTGCAGTGAAGCCAAAACTGGAGTAATATGTTCTCTCATCTTAGTTCTAGTTAAAACTCTGCCTGCTGCATTTTGGACAAGTTGTAATCTGTCAGTTGTTTTCTTAGGCAGTCCTGAAAAAAGTGCATTGCAGTAATCAAGCCGAGAAAAAACAAAGGCGTGGATTAGCGTTTTTGCATCGTCCAAAGACAAATAGGCTCTGATTCGTGCAATATTTCTAAGGTGAAAAAAGGCAATCTTGGTAACATGATTAATGTGTGAATTAAAATTCAATTCAGAATCAATAATTTTAAGATTTTTTTTTTTTTTGCGGCTTACGCCTTTTATTGATTTTTGAAGGGACAGACAGTAGGCTGACAGGAAACGGGAGAGAGATGGGGGGATGACATGCAGTAAAGGCCGTGTCGGGTCCGGGAGTCGAACCCGCGGCACACTGCGACTGGATTACCAGTCCGGTGCCCAGACCGTTACGCCACGGCCTGGGCCCAGAATCAATAATGACCCCCATGCAGGTTCTTTACTAGAATAGAACCTCACCGTTTTATATTACATTATAATAATACATATAATTAGAATGTATTTATATATAAATAAATAGCCGCGTCCGAAACGGTTGAGAAATGACAGAGTTACCGTGTGGGGGTCCCACTACTGTATCCTCTACTGTACTGTACTGTACTGTCACTGTACTGTACTGGCACACCCGAAATCACCATATACAGTTAATATGTGCGTGTGTGTGTGTTTGTATGTGTTAGGTTGTGCACAGGTGGTGAAAAACAACCATGCTGTTTTTGTGCTCCCACGCACCCACCGACCCATCCACACACATAGCTCCGTAAGGGAGTGGTTGCACCACTCAAAAAACCCTATGCTTCGATGTCAGTTTTCATGTCAAGGACCCCCCCCCCCCCCCTCCAAAAGAATATATGTAATTGGCCTGCCGACTCCCATCTCAAAATATGTTGTTCCAGGGACCTCCCCAGAAGCAAACAATTTGAGTTAAAAAAAACGTTCGCTCTGAAAGAATATACATTCAAAGATTTCTGCCACATTTTCACCATTTTTCAATAGCTAAAGTATACTTTTGCAAAATAATATAGGTTAATGAGTTTAGAAGATTCAGAACACTTTCCTGGGTGTCTTTTTGTGTGTAATATGTGGTTTCAGATATTTTAGATTTTAGCATTGAGCCCAGTGTCTCTGAGGTGTCATGGACACTGGGCTCACTTCCTTCCTGGACTACATGTTGTCTCCGTAAGACAGCCCTCCCACTATCCACAAGGAGGAGCAGTGCACCAAAGCATTATGGGAATTGTAGTCCAGGAAGGAAGAGAGCCCAGTGTCGATGACATCAGAGACACATATTACACACAAAAATACCCCCAGGAAAGTGTTCTACATCCTCTAAACATCCCCCCCCCCCCCCCAGAAGCTCTCACGTCTACATAGCGGAGACGCCGGCGGTGAAGAAGAGGAAGGTGTCTTTGATCTTCGACCACATGGAGCCCGACGAGATGGCCGAGCACCTCAGCTACCTGGAGTTCAAGAACTTCTGTAACATCTCTGTGAGTTTCATTAAGAATATCGTCGTCTTTTCATCGTCATTAATGATCCTAAATAAAACGCGTCACACGTCATTCGTACATCATAATTTAATATCACTATTCAATTAGCTGCTGGTTGTGTTTAGTTGGATCTGAGCACCCAAGGTCCCCCGATAAAAAGAGGTTTCTGTGACGCCAAAATACTCGTAACAAGAATGACAGCTTTATTTCTTTGTTAATCCATGAGCCATGGTTTATTCGTCTAGTACGCATGGCTGGGTTGGCTTGGCGTTGTGGACTCAGTGGAGAACGGTCATGCGCTGCATGAAGGCTGGGATCTGAGTGAGGGCTGTGGAGTGAGTTATATAGAGACACACCTGGACTGTGATTGGGCAATGAGTTGAGTGGTGTGATCACTGTGATGGTAAACAACACATGTGTCTCTAGACTCTCTTTAGGGATGCACAGAGTGGGGAATGTCCACCAGAGGCTGCAATTCAGACAGCATGAGATAACAATCACCATTCACCACAGAACGTATAGGAGCACTTTCTGCCAAATGACTGTTTTTCTTCTTATTTCTTTTGCACAAATCGGATTATGGATTTGTGAAAGAAAATGTGTGGACAATACAAAAACAGAACGGCAATAGGAAATATACACCCATTTAAGAAAATCACGCCCGTGTGAACTGAGTTGTGCAACTCCCCTCTCTTCCCCCCACCCTCTCTCTCTCTCTCTCTCTCTATCTCATTAGCAGGCAACAGTGCAGCACTATCTCTCTCTCTGTTTCTGGCACAACAGCGCCCCTACTGGTACTAATAGTCATACTGGTGCTCATAGTCACATAGGTGGGTGAACACATAGATAGGTGAACACGTACATTGCTGTTCCTTGGAGTGGTTGCACCACTCAAAAACAATCACACTGCTCTTAGGACAAGGTGTTGAACATAATTGGCCCTTCGCTGTAAGTCCCACCCCAGCCCGTTCTTGGCCAATACCACGTTAGCGACGGTTACTAAGTAAGGATCCTGGTCGAGCTTTCAATGCCTGGTCAAAATGGTTAAGCGGTGTCAATAAATATATTTGCTGTAGCACGTGTGGACCTCAGAAAGAGGGTTTGTTTTCTTACCTTGTTATGAGCAAACTAGTCCATTCCATGAATTATTTCGCGCCGTTGTGCAGTTTAATAGTAAATATTAGAAATAAAAATAGGCTCTCATTGACTTCCATTGTAACGGGGGAAACAGCTCTCAAAGTCACTCTTTTAGCACATATAAGCGAACACAAACAAAAGCTGATTCTGACAGGTTATCACATCAGGAAAAGGTTTTATTTTCGTCTTTTAACATAGATTTATAATAAAGTAACTATTTTGGTTGGAGATATAGTCCGGAGTTCCGTGCCAGACGTGCCCAACTATATGGAGTCCTATGGAGTATATACATATGATCCATATATGGGGATTTATGCTTTATCAATGAAATCCATGTAATCCATATGGGCAACTGGCGGCCCGCGGGCCACAAGGGGCAGCGGTGGCCGAACGGTTTGCGGAGCGGTCTTGATATCAGAAAGGTCGCTAGTTCGTATCCCCGGACCGGCACGTTAAAATGACCACCGCTGAAGTGCCCTTGGACAAGGCATTGAACCCCTACCATGAAATGTTCTATGAGCAGGGCCTGGCTGTAAACAAGTTCTTGAGATTAGTCTAGTTACCCTGGGTAAACATGGTACCTTTCCTTTTCGTTCTCTTTGCTAGTTCCTGGACTACCGCAGTTACGTGATACGGGGCTCCGTGAGGGACAACCCTTCGCTGGAGCGCTCGGTCATGATGTGTAACGGCGTGTCCCAGTGGGTCCAGCTCATGATCCTCAGCAGACACACGGCCCAGCAGAGAGCCCAGGTCTTCACCAAATACATCCATGTTGCTCAGGTAAGAAAACACAGTCAGGGTAAGCCTGACTATGTCTATAGCCCATTTAGACCTCAAAATTAAAAAGAATACTTCTAAATCCTCCAGTTTTCTGAAATAAATATTTTCACGATTTTTCAAAAATAGCAGACCTACAAGCTCATATAGGTCTTGTAGCTATGAGCTTGTAGATCTGCTATTTTTCAATAGCTAAATTATAACATAATGTTTAACCTATTTAGGCCTGACGTCGAAATTTAAGAAATTCTTCTAAATCCTCCAGTTTTCTGAAATAAATATTATCGCGATTTTTCAAAAAATAGCAGACCTACAAGCTCGTAGCGCGCCACTCGGTGGCGATTTTTCAAAAATAGCTATATTATAACAATGTTTAAAACACCAAAAGGGGTTCCTGCCCAAAATGGGCTAGGATACTAGTAGACAGACAACCGCCATTACCGGTGTATCAATCGGTGTATATCTTTTATGAGCCATTATATGATATAGTGATATGATATGATATAGTACTTTATTGTCAGTTACTCAGTTTGCACTGAAATGTGTCTTGCGACCCAGTGGCCTTGTATGCAACACATATACACACATTTGACATGACACAGGACAAAAAAGAAATGCAGTTACATACATAGAAACATAAGTCTACTCCTGGCCAAAATCCTGATTAAGCCTCAAGAGTCGACTGATGGACAAAAGACCTCTTCAGTCTGACCTTATTGTATGCTGGAACACCATATCTCCTTCCAGCAACCTATACTCTCCATGCAAAACATGGCTAGTATTAGAGGTGATATTCCTTGCTAACCTTTAGGATGCTGTTATCATATGTGGATGTACAGTATAGTCTCTGAAGTGCATGTCCAACAATCTTTGAACGGATGTTTAGTTAGTCGCAGCAGTTGTGACTTTAAGGCTATATACAGACAAACATCCATACCAGGTGGTACTACAGTACTGATAAGAACACTCATAATAACAGAAGTGGAAAAACAAAAGAAGAATCCGTCTACTATAGCGCCGAAGGATCTTAAGACGGCGAAGGAAATAGATTATTTGTTTTGTTTTCTTACTTACACACTGATTCAATCTGACCTTTCCACGACATGAGATGATCTATTTCTACTTTATTTACTTTATTTAAATACCTGGTTAATCAGTTCATTATGAATAGTGATGGGGGATGCCGTGTGGAGTGACAAGGGTGCCGTGTCATTGTACTATGGTTCGACTCGCCCCATTAACCCACTTTGAGCGGGAACCCCTTTTGGTGTTTTAAAGCATTATGTTATACTTTATGCTATTAAAAAATAGCAGATCTACAAGCTCATAGGTGCCGCGCTACGAACCTGTAGGTCTGCTATTTTTCGAAAAATGGTGAAAATGTGCCTCAAATCTTTGAATATATATTATTATAGAGTGAACATTTTTAACACAAATCTTTGCTTCTGGGGGGGTAATTTTCAGATGGGGGGGGGGGGGGGGGGGGGGGAGGCATGTTACATATAATCTTTGGGTTCCTTGACATGAAATATTGAGGCACCACACAGAAACATATGGTTTTTCAGAAAACTGTCAGGATTTTGAAGACATTTCTTTTTATTTCGACATCAGGTCTTAATGTGTCAAACCTATAAAGTAGTGCTACAGTGTCTACCTGTGCAGTCTGCAGTCTTTTTCAGAGCGCTATTATCAAATCCATTCCACATTGAGAGACGGCACTCAGTCCTCACAGCTACTGTACGTATACCTTGCAGATAGAAGGCATGTACATTTACACAAGAGTGCAACACTAGATGCCCAGAACAGGCGAGATGGGGAGAGAGGAGCGTAGTTTTCATTTGATTGTCACTCTCTCTAGCCCATTCTGTACGGGAACCCCTTTTGGTGTTTTAAGCATTATGTTATGCTTTAGCTATTGAAAAATAGCAGATCTACAAGCTCATAGCGTGGCACTCGGTGTCACGCTATGAGCTTGTAGATCTGCTATTATGAGCTTGTATAGGTCTAAATGGTCTAAATGGGCTGGAGTAGATTGGTCTGATGATTGCTCGGTTATATAAGTTTGCTCCCTGAGGAAGAAAAAAACATGAGAAAAAGACAAAAGACCCGGACCCACTATAGGCTTGGTGCGACATCACCTTCACACCAATGAAGTACTCCCGTTTGCAAAAAAATGTATTTGCAAATGTATAATTTGCAAATGGGAATACTAATTATTTTTAATTCCCCTGAGATAAGATGGACATATGGAGGCTTTTCTTTTGTTAAAGTACCGGTAACTTGTTTTATTCAGTTCACTTCTGCTAACCCTATATAGTAATGGGCATGCAAGGCTCCCCATCTTGACAAAGAAAATGCCGCAAATGGCACAAAACTGGGTCACTTGTAAATTTGTTTTTCAGTGGCCTTTAACGCAGCGTTGACGTCTGTCCCTCAAGATGAAAGCTTTGCTCACAACCTCACGTGCACACGTTTACCTGTGCACGTGCCTAATATTACACAACACTCCCCCCCCCCCCCGCCCAATAGGGAACTGACGTCACGTGACTCACGTCTTAAAAAATCCTATGTTTCTACGTGTCAGTGGCGCTCAACCATTTTCATGTTAAGGACCCCCATCTGAAAATATGTATAGTTCTAGGGACCCCCTCCCAGAAGCAAATATTGGAGTTAAAAACGTTTGCTCTGAAAGAATATATAAAAAAGATCTTTCAAAAATTGCAGATCTACAAGCTCGTAGCGCGGCACTCACGCTATGAGCTTTTAGATCTACTGTATTCCAATAGCTAAAGTGTAACATATAATGCTTAAAACACCTTCAGGGGTTTTCCTGCATATGAATGGGTTAAGAAAGCAACATTGTCTCGTATGGCTGTACTGAAATCAGTGTTGATTTCGTCGACTAAAACTAAGACGAAAAATGTCGACTACCTTTTTCCACTGACGAAAACTAAATGGAAACTAAATAAAGATTAAAGACTAAGTTGATGACTAAAAGTAAGACTAAATATACTGTCAAACAAATAAAAACTAGACTAAAATGTTAGGAAGGGACTAGTGGACAAGAGATCCAGTATATGTCATTTTACAATTAGTTGCATGCTGAAAATAGCCGATTTACAAGCCCACAACGCGTCGTTGTGGGCTTGTAGATCGGCTATTTCCAGCAAGTGAAAAAAAATCATTCATTATGACGGCATCAAGGCCCGCCAAAATACATTTTGTTCGACTAAATCAACTGTACATTTAGTCGACTAAAATCTTATAACATTTAGTCGACTAAAACTAGACTAACACTAAAACATTCCAGGTGACTAAAATGTGACTCATACTGAATTAAAACTATTCAAGAGACTATGACTAAAATCTAAATGTGCTGCCAAAGACAAACACTGACTGAAATGTGTTCATCTGTGTTCATTTAGGGGCAGCGGTGGCCGAACGGTTTGCGGAGCGGTCTTGATATCGGAAGGTCGCTATAGTTCGTGTCCCCGGACCGGCACGTTAAAATGACCACCGCTGAAGTGCCCTTGGACAAGGCATTGAACCTCTACCATGAAATGTTCTATGAGCAGGGCCTGGCTGTAAACAAGTCATTGAGCTTAGTCCAGTTACCCTGGGTAAACATAGTACCTTTCTTTCCTTTCTATCTCCTGATCCGCAGAGGTTGCGAGCCCTGCAGAACTTCAACACGCTGATGGCGGTGACCGGAGGTCTGTGTCACAGCTCCATCTCCAGGCTCAAAGACACCTCCAACCTGCTGACACCGGACATCACTAAGGTATCGTTGTACCGCCATGCTGATTTGACCAAAGTCAAAGTCATACCATTTGTCACACACGTTACCGCAGTGAAATTTGTTCTCCGCATTTGACCCATCTCTTGGAGCGGTGAGCTGCAGCGTGCGCCGCGCTCGGGAATCATTTGATTAGTAGATTTGACCCCCCAATCCAACCCTTTGATGCCGAGTGTCAAGCAGGGAGGCACTGGGTCCCATTTTTACAGTCTTTGGTATGACCCGGCCGGGGATCGAACCCCGACCTCCCAGTTTCAGGGCGGACACTCTAACCACAATATACTATGAATTATTTCAGCACCATTGCCGTAGACGTATAGGTCAATTGAACAACGCTTACCGCCATTGCCGCCATTGCCGTTGATTAACATCCCAGCGATGCGGGGCGAGATATTAATATTCAGAATTTTTCCTATTTATTTTTTTGGCATTTCGCTTTTCGCTTGCCGTATGCTAACGCTCAGTGCAACTATTAGCTTATTATTGACTCCCACGTTAGCGAGACGGAAAGAATGACTCGTAGCTCCTAATCCAGGGCGCTCTCCGTGGTGATGAATAGAGCGATATGCTGGCGCTTATTTTCTGCTCCTCATCCGTCTCTCCCGCAAAATATGAACGCTTTTTGGAGCGTAAAACAATATATTAAGATGATCGGGGATGTTGAGGTCACTTTGTAAAGTCAACTTTTTTAGGAAAGTGTTTCCGGTTCATGGCTTTCAAAGTAAAAGCGATCAGACACCTCCGGTATTCTATAGCCTATATTTTGAAGGCAGTCGGCGTACTCAATGTGTTAATTAATGTCAATTGCACTTTTATAGTGCATTCGATCGATCGAGCCATAATGCTACTTACGTTAGCCGGTTAGCTAGCTATGTTGTTTAGCACAGCACTGGATCGCCCATCTTAGATCGTCATAATAATCCATTCTATATCTGTCTCCTATTCCTTGTCCCAGATGGCATTTTGGTCAAAACAACGTTTCTTTGACGGCACAGAGCCGACGATGTGGAGCTCTCCAGTGCCCCGGTTTGGATTCATATTGTAAACAAGGCCTGTCCAGGCTCTGTTCAGCTTCATAGGTTAATACTACTTCCGGTAGACTGGAAATGTGGCTTTTCAAAATAAGAGCTCGACTGGAAAGAATGCTGGCGTGAATTAGATCCTAATTTTTCAATAAATGCTAGCGCTGTAAGTGTAAAACTTTAGTTTGTTTCAACCAAGGTTCATGTTTTAGGTTGCTATTAGAGAAAGTAAAAGATGATTTTTATTTGCTGCTGTCTTTTGTTTTAGGGATTTTAGCTATTTTTGACAGGGGGGTGGGGGTCTTCGAGCATGTGGCTAAATATGTATTATTTTACAAAATGTTATAAATTTGTATATATTTTTTTATTTATTTACTATAGTCCTACTACACCCCAAGAAATTACACCTGGCCACAAAAGATCACAGGATCTAATGAATGCGTCAAAGTGACATATTGAGCCTACGACACACAGTGAGGCTTCCCCCCAGTAGGCTACCTTCACATTCAGTAGATCCTGTGATCTTTTGTGGCCAGATGTAATTTCTTGGGGTCTAGTAGGACTATAGTAAATAATTTTAAGAAATCGCTATAACATTTTGTCACAAAAATAAAAATGACATATTTAGCAGATCTACAAGCTTAGCAAATCTACAAGCTCACAGCGAGCTCTACAAGCTTGTAGATCTGCTATTTTTGAAAAATCAAACGAACGACTGACATAGAAACATAGCTTTTTCAGAAAACTGTCAGGATGTAGAAGACATTTTTAGAATATGATCTCAGGTCAAAATGGGTTAAACTTCCAGGTTATTGATAATCATCACTGCACGTATCGTCAGCAGGGAGTGTTGGGAGGGAGGAGTAGGGTGGAGGAGTAGTGACTTTGCTACTAAGCCTTTTTATTCAACATGGTGGAGGTGTTTCGGTGTATCCGTCACATTTCCATCAGGTCATCATCCTCATCATGACCTGACAAAGATGTGACATTGTCATTTTATTGCCTGCACCCTGTTGAATAAAAAGCCTTAAAGGGTCACTTCACCCCTTTTGCAACCAGATCTTATTTTGCTGATGTTTGGGCGACAAGAACCACTTTCCTGGGGCTTTTAATGTGGGTAATAGTGTTTTTAGATATTTTAGTATTTCAAAGTGTCCATGGTCTCCATGGTGTCATGGACACTGGGCTCACTTAGGCCTACTTCCTGTACTACTTGTTGTCTAAGACAGCCCTCCCCCTATCCACAAGGAGGAGCAGTGCAACCAAAGCATTATGGGAATTGTAGTCCAGGAAGGAAGTGGGACCAGTGTCCATGACATCATGGAGCCCATGGACACTTTGAAATACTGAGTAAGAAAGTACCGCCGAAGCAGACAACCCGCATCACTCCAGGTTAGAATAAAGTCCTTACAGTGCAAGGCTCGAATATACAAGTTGAAATGAAGCGCGTTCGTTATCAACGTCAGAGGTAAATAAATTCATATAAAAAGGAATGAGTGCTGGCATTTTCTTCATTTCACTTTGAAACACTGAAATATCTCAAAAACTGTCTGACAGACCAACGGAGGCTTGAGGCGTGGTGGGACCCCCTTGTGCTCAACTTTGCTACATTTTATTTTTAGGTTTAGGCCTTAGTTGTAATGTAAATAAGGTGGATGCATTAGGTTTAGGCCTTAGTTGTAATGTAAATAAGGTGGATGCATTAGGTTTAGGCCTTAGTTGTAATGTAAATAAGGTGGATGCATTAGGATTCCTATGAGGAAATATTGATACAAAAAAGTTTTAGCTTGAATTCATAATGGCTAGGATAGGATATGTGTCTCGCAAAGGCCCGTATGGACCGTAACTAGCCAAGGGCCTTTCTCGGCCCCACCCCTCTCCCACTGTTTAGATTGTGTTCAGTTTCCGCAGCACCAGGAGGGGGTGGGGCAGAGGGGAGTGCCTTTACTGGGATGCATTCAAGACACCTGCCTTGTGTCTGAACACAGCTTTGACGGATGTGTTCTTCCCCCCTCCCTCCCCCCCATCAAACAAAATGTTTGGTCAAACCATATGGGCTTCCATTGGGAAATGCATTGGAGCGGCCATTAAACACAGACACAAGACAGGTGTCTTGAATGTGTGAACGCAGCCCAGTAAGGGCATACTGTATGTCGACCCCACCTGCGCACCTCCACCCGTCCCCACCCCCTCCTGGTGCGGCGGCCATCTTGGAAACTAAACACAATATAAACAATTGGAGAGGGGGGTGGGGCCGAGAAAGGCCCTTATTAGTCATAAACACTAACTAGCCAATAATTGGATGGATGCATCCAATCCTTTTATAGCATCCAGGCATAACTGGATGCTATATATAAAAAGCCATTCCATAAAAGTACATTCCTCTCACTCTTCTTATCTCTTAACAGAAATCTATCATGGCTTACGGTTGAGAATGGATTACATTCACATATTCTTACGTTTTTCAGAAATGTATTAATGGACCAAAAAACCACAGTATTTCTTTGAACAGGTAGCTCATGTAAGAGACGAACATAACCATATGACTAGACAAGCCAGTTTGGGTGTTTTGGTGGCACCTAAACCAAGAACAAATATTCTTAAATCTTCTATTATCTATAGAGCAGTAATAGGTTGGAAGGTTGGAAGGTTTAAAATCAAGTTAAAAGAACACCTTATGTAAACCATACTGCAGTAACCCTGGGAAAATAATAATTCAAATGTATAATTTGTTGAAAGTGATTTTTGCTATGTTTTTCTTTGCTTTTTATTTGTCCTATGTTTTAATTTCTTATTTTATTTTTATTATATTTATTTTACTATGTTTTATTTTGAGTTAGTGTTTGTAAACAATTGTAAGTATTGCCTTTGTTAAAAGTTTGTCTGTGTAGACTAGAAGACTAGCTTTTGTCAAGGCAAAAGCTAATGGGGATCCTTATAAACAATAAACAATCTCCACTCTCTCTATAGGCGCTGGGCGAGATGACGGAGCTGCTGTCCTCCGGGAGCAACTACAGCAACTACCGGCGCGTGTACGGCGACTGCGGCGGCTTCAAGGTGCCCATCCTGGGCGTGCACCTGAAGGACCTCATCTCGCTGAACGAGGCGCTGCCCGACTACCTGGACGAGGACAAGATCAACCTGGGCAAGCTGCAGCACCTGTACAGCAACATCAGCGACCTGCTGGCCATCCACGGCTGCGCGCCGCCCTTCGAGTCCAACAAGGACCTCCTTCACCTGCTCACTGTGAGTGCCACGCACGGAGACTAGTGGTGGGCAGAGAGTGGACTAAAACTTAAGACGAAAAATCGTCGACTACCTTTTTTCACTGACAAAAAACCTACATACAAACTAAATGAAAACTAAGCCTATGAAAACTATATGGCTAAATATACTGACAATTTCATCAACAAATAAAAACTAGACTATGATGTTAGGAAGGGACTAGTGGACAAGAGATCCAGTATAAGTCATTTTACGCTTGGGTGCATGCTGAAAACAGCAGATCTACAAGCACACAACGCGTCGCACACAACGCGTCGCACACAACGCGTCGTGAGCTTGTAGATCGGCTGTTTTCAGCAAGTGTAAAAACAGTCATTGCGACGCCATCAACGCCCACCAAAATACATTTAGTCGACTAAAACTAGACTAACACTAAAACATTCCAGGTGACTAAAATGTGACTAAATGAAAACTATTGAAGAGACTACAACAAAAACAAAAACAGCACTGGCAGAGAGCGGCTTGAGGTGGTGTTTGTCCACGCTTGGCAGGGTTTTGTGATTGGTCATATAGCCTTGTGGGGCAGTGCAGTGGTTTCATGTCAAGGACCCCCAAATTGGCACTAATTAGCCCCGCGGACCCCCCATTTGAAAAGATATTCCAGGGACCCCCCCCCCCATAAGAGAAGAGAAGAGTTTTACGTCTTGCAGTGATTCTCAACCCGTTTCATTTCAAGGACCCCCAGTTTGACATATATATTAGTCTACAGACCCCCATTTAATGGCATTTCTGTCTCTGGGACCCCAATTATTTTATTGTAAAATCAATGTTAATTTAACTCTGAGAGTGTACAAATGGAACCAAATGGACCCGTTACAGGGTCCGCCTGGGAACGATCAATCTGGAACGCTGCCCAGGGATTATTGACCTTTTGGTTTGAAAGGGTCAAAGGTCTCAAGGCGACGGTGTGGCCAGAATTGAATTTGTTCAGGAAAACATTCGTACTTGCACATCATGTGTACAATTTCACCACATTCTGCCTGTATATGGCAGGGAGTTTTCAACCGATTGTGAACCAGGGACCATACCGACCTTGACTATAAGAATCATTGCAACCTGGGGACCACTGTTGTGTTGCGATGGGATATGGGCTGAGATTACGATGGTCCGCATGGACTTAACTGATATACAGTACTGACTACATGTGGCCCTATACCTGGAGCGTGCCTTAACCAATTTACGTCGAAATAAATAAGTCTTCTGAAAGAATATATATTCAAAGATTTGTGCCGCATTTTCACGATTTTTCTAAAATAGCAGACCTACAAGCTCATAGCGCGCCACCGAGTGGTGCGCTATGAGCTTGTAGATCTGCTATTTTTCAATAGCTAAAGCATAACATGATGCTAACACCAAAAGAGGTTCCCGCCCAAAATGAGTTAACACTTATCCTTGAACTTTTTGGCCATATTTTACTACATCCACACATGATCTTGTAGATCTAACTATTGTATTAATAGTAATTATATATATATATATATATATATATATATATATATATATATATATATAGAGGCACATTTCCTAATAATGATGACTCATGCAGGCAAGCTGGTACACTTCTTTTACTTTCCTCAGACTTTCCCAGTAATTCTGACAACATTGACGCACTTCCAAGGAACAGTGCACAAAAGCTTATTAGTGCACGTGGAAGAAAATACAAAATCTTCACTTTGCTACAAGTAAAAGTACCAAATACTGCAATTTAGAACTACTTCGTTACAAATAAAAGTACGGAATTGAGAATGTACTTAAGTAAAAGCACAGAAGTATCGGCATCAACATGTACTTAAAGTGCAAGTATTCATATTGCAGAATGTCCCATTTCACAAGTTCAGAATGTGTAGAAAATCTATTGAAAATAGCCGATCTACAAGCTCTCAATGCGTCTTCCTATACCATGTCTCTCCTACAATATCTCCCTGTTAGTTTCCTAGTCTGTCTCTCTCAGTTTCCCCACTGTCTGTTTCTACTACCCTGTCTCCCTGTCAGCTACCCTACTGTCGCTCTCTCCTAAACTGTATCCCACTCAGCTCTCCGAGCCTGAATAGATCTCAAAACATACCATTAGAAATAACAAGAGAAGAAAAATAAGTATGTTTTTGGCCAAAGTTTCGCTTTCATTTCCTCAATCACTTGTGAACTTTTGTTTGGTGCACAAATATGTAATTAATCTCCTCCAGGATTGTGTGTGTGTGTGTGTGTGTGTACACAGCTAATCTTACATACTACTAGGCTGACCAGCATCATATTTCTGAATATGTTTCACATCTGTTGTGTATTTATGTTGTGAATTCATAACCACAGATCAATCATCCCACCAGGCTATGGCATATATGGGACTGGAAGTGGCCCATCAGGCAAACTAGCCAATTACATCACTCCTGTCACTCCGCCTGGCTTATCGACACTTTTCCTGGGCTGTGTGTGCTCCAGTTCCTGTTGATTTAATTGGATATCATTGGTCATCTGACCAGTTTCATTGGATCAAATCGACAGGAACTGGAGCACACACAGCCCAGGAAAAGTGTGGATAGGATGTGCTGGCATTAGCCAATCACAGGGCACAATCCAAGGCGGATGCTATGGGCTATAGTTCTAAACATTGCTCCTATGGCTGGAACTATCCCATTGGGATAGAATGAGCACTTCCGCATTCCATTGTTACAATGGGAGTCAACGCTAGTGTCGCCACTCTCTTACTTTATTACTCTGGGTTAGACAAACCTCCTCTCCACCAATAGTTTTCCTATATGATAAAACATAGTTTTAAGAAAGAAATGTCACACACATATTTTTCCAGTGCATATGGCAGGCCTTGTCAAGGTGAATTTAGAGTTGAGTGGGACTGAGCACACTTTAGATCCCATGCGCGGACAGAAGAAAGCTGTGTTTTGCGTCATTTCCGTTTTTTTTAGACAGCTGGTGGATGGAAATGAAGCTCCACCCACGCGGCAGATTGCCACGTCGGCCAGATACCCGGAAAAGCTTGCCCCAGCGGCATTCTGCCGCGAGGGTCGAGCTTCTTTTCCATCCACCAGCTGTCTAAAAAAACGGAAATTACACAAAACACAGCTTCTTCTGTCCGCGCATGGAAGTTCAAGTGTGCCCAGGCTGAATCTATGCATGTAGAAGAAGAAGAAGACAAAGAAGAAGAAGACATTCAGGGAATCTCTTAGTTAAACTAAACTAGAGATTTTCTTGTGCAGTAGTTATGTCTGTATAGCGCATAGGCAAACAGTATACAAGTTCACAACAAAACAACATAAAAAAGAACACCATGTTGTATGTTTCCCATTTAAACACAAGTCTAGTGTCAACTGACCACGCTGCCTTGCATTGCATAAGATTCCCTCGCAGAGGAGAAAAGAAAACAACACTTATATTTCATCAAATGTCTAACCCAAGTGCAGAGTAACAACAAACAAGAATAGTATTTAAGTATTTAATAAAGAATAAGGCAGATCTTACACTGAAGTAGTAGGCAGGAATCAGGCAATTGCAAAATGACAAAGTAGTCAAAACAGGAATCCAGGGACAAGCAACCATGACAACAAACTATGAACTGACAATGAGAGTTTGTGAAGAGTCCAGTTTTATAGGAGCAGGTTGATTGGCAAAGTGTTCACAGGTGGCCTGACGAGGGAGTTGAAGACAGGTGTGTAAATGGGACTGCAGTGTGGTGGAAATGAATGTGGGAGTGGCCATGGTGGAGTCACAGACTGAGGGGGAGAGAGAATGTGACAGAATGGCAGAAATCTGAGAGAAAGATGGAGCAAAGTAGACAATCTGTACATAATGAGTGAGAGAGGACAGAAAGAAGATTGTAGTGGTATAGTGAACCAGTGACGTACCCCCCCCCCCATACAACACAAATGTGTCAAACCATGTGACTCCCATTGGAAATGCATTGCGAGCTTGCATCAGCTATACATCTCATACAACAAGCATACATCAAGTCTGTTGTAAAGGTGTGAGTGAGTCCCTACTGAGCGCCACCTTCATAGTTGACAATTGATTGCAGAAGAGAATGGTTTTGGAGGAACTTCTTAAATGTACGCTCTACTATCCTATGCCTGTCGTTTCCTCAGCTCTCTCTGGACTTGTACTACACGGAGGACGAGATCTACGAGTTGTCTTACACCAAGGAGCCCAGGAACCCTAAGACACAGGTCAGTATATTCACTATATATCAGCTAGAATAATGTCCATTCAAAGTATGTGTGTGTTTTAGCATGTGGTGCAATATTAATATTAGACTATCAGAGCTTTGGTCGTGCAGCACTGACATTCAATGCACATTATACAACAGGTCGTTTCGAGGAAGCAATCTGATTGGTTGAAACGACCTCCTAGCCGTGGATCAAACCAGCACCGTTCACCACCTAATCAAAACAAATAATTCAGCTGCTCTGTTTTCCCTGGTTTCAGAACATCCCACTCCACTGACACATGCCTCCTCTATTTGAGCGACCACATCAAACACGAGGTGGATGCTGGCAAATACTGCGGCATGGTCACGCTGGACCTCCAAAAGGCTTTTGACACTGTGAACCACTCCATACTGGTTAACAAGCTTAAAGCTATTGGTTTTGATAGCACATCAGTGAGCTGGATGCAGTCCTACCTGGAGGGGAGAGAACAGATGGTGGAGGTGAACGGAACACTGCCCCCCCCCCCCCTCCCAGTGAGCTGTGGCGTTCCACAAGGCAGCATACTAGGGCCTTTACTGTTCCTAATATATGTAAACGACATGACATCAGCATGTGACTGCAACTTGTTCATGTTTGCAGATGACTCAGCACTGCTGAGTCATCTCGGAACAAACTGCAGGTTGAAAAGACCCTCAGCTCTGAACTCGGTAGAATCTGCACCTGGCTCGCTGATAAACTATCCTTACACCTGGGAAAAACTGAATCCATTCTCTTCGGATCAAATAGTAATCTCAGCAAGGCAGATGGCTTCTTGGTTAGAGTGGGTGACAATATTATCACACGTAAAGATGAAATTACCTACCTAGGTTCCATCCTGGAGGCCAATCTTTCCGGTGATAAAATGGCCACCAACGTAATCCAAAAAGTCAATCAAAGAACAAGATTCCTTTACAGGATCTCCTCACTGGTCAACAAAAACACCTTGAAGACCTTAACAGGAGCCCTCGTACAAGGTTTCTTTGACTATGCATGCACCTCTTGGTACCACAGCACCTCAAAGGCCCTTAAAACAAGGCTCCAGACTTCCCAAAACAAACTGGTCAGGCTCCTACTTGGCCTCACCCCCCGAACCCACCTCACCCCTGCCCACTTTGACAGGCTGGGATGGCTTAGGGTCGACGACAGTACAGCATCTTGCAATGGGTCTGGTCCACAAGATTCGATACACCACCAAGATACCCATGTACCTGTCTAGATACTTCCTTATAGTGTGGTACGAGGTGTATTTCCGTAGGATTTTTTTGCTAAAAGTGATTTTTTTGCTTTTTTGGCTTTCATAGGGACCAAACTGTCAGAAAATGATGGGGTTCAAATTTTCCCGACCCCCACCCCTTATTTGGGGGGTCATATATTTTGGGACCCACCATAATAGTACGCCAGACAATTAATGTCCGTTTTTCATAATATTAGGGTTGTTTTATAGGTTTTTAAATATTCTGAGTTGATTTCTTACACTTTGAAAGTAGCCAGAATAATCTTTTCTGACTTTTGATTGGGGTCTTTCTTCACCCGGGGCCCCCCGGACTCATCTCAGTACTCATTACATTCCTCGCTCTGCTCCTGTTCCAGAACAATGTCAAATTAGATAATAATTTAAGCATTAAAAGTTTACAAAAATGAGTAGTAGTTAATACCAGGGGTCTTCCACAGGGGGCGGGGACTAGTTTTGCCCCTATTCTTGCACCCATATATGTGATTTGCAAGTATTTCGAATATTATTAGAATATCTTGCGTTTATGTACCTTTGAAAGTACTTTGATAGTTTATTAGTATTCTACCATTATTGTTGACAGATGTTACTGCAGGGAATAAAGGTATTGCAACTTCTCACTTTGGGCATGCAGAACGTGTCCATTTTATTTCACACACTGCACTCACACTAACAACACAACACACACACACACACACACACACACCCCTATCCTCTTAAAGAGCCCATGGTCAATTATGCCTACAATACATTATTTGCAGGATCTATTCATCTTCGTCATCATCATCTTGAATGTCCTCCCTGAGAGTGTTGACACAGTCTCCACCATAGCATTTGCAGAGAGGAGTGCAAGGCAGGTTATTGTTTGAGCAGCTGCACCGTCCCTTGCAACCTGCTTTGCAACCACATTTGATGAGCTCAAGTACTGCCTTTGGAGCAGGGAGGGCAAGACACCTGACTGGAACATACCCTCCACTATCTGAATTCCATCCATTTTGTTCGATTGGTGGAAGCTCAGGGCAATTTGTCAGGTATGAATGACTTATCCCGCATTGTGACGTAGTTGGCACAGAGGATATGTGGTAGCACTGCAGCACGAGTGGGAGGTAGCATCTCACCCTCCAAGTTCTTTGACCGAAATAGTTCCCATCTAGTAATGGCAATGTTGTTGGACCTTTTGGACTGTAAACACGGCATGCAAAATGCTCCAATGGTGAGGAAAGCTTGCCGTTAACAAGCTCAGGAGGAATGGAACCCATTCCAAGGTCCTTGAAGCAGTTAATGGCAGGATCATCATCATCAAGCCTCAAGTAGGCATTGACCCATGTCTTCTTGGAGATTCCAACAAATTTTCCTACCCAGTCAGCACCAGATAAATTGTGTAGGCTGAGGAAAATTGTGTAGGCCCAGGAAGAATGTCATTTTTTGCCCCATCTGACACAAGCGCTGATGAAACCAGACTCTTCAATGGTGTGCTCTTTGAACAGATTGCCTCCACAGTGCAACTCAATCAATTTACATTGCTTGAGAGCATTTTCTCTTGACCTCAATGCAATCTCTCCTGAGAGCTGATAATGTTCTTTCCTTGAAGACCTGGAAGCTTTTGGGAAGCTGAGGTATTGATTCACTAGACCAGAAAGATGAGGTGTGGTAGTGACTAGTCGTAGTAGTCGGTCCAGAGCTGCTTCATCTCTACTGAGTCCAACCATCCCACCATGTCCCTTTAGCTTCTTGATTTCCTGCTCAAGGGCTTGATCTGTGAAGAAATGAGTGAACGGTATCTCTGACTTTGCCACCACAAATTCACCTGACTTCAGTGCGTTCCATGTTTCTGGGTCATCCTGTTCAAGAGCGTTCATTTGGGCAAGATAGACTGGCATCAGTCGAGCATATTTAAGGAGATCACGAGCAAAGAAATACTTGATGAGTTCCTCTAAGGATGACAAGTAGCCCTCCCAGTCACCTGACCGACGGCGACAACAGAAAGACAAAGAGAAAAGAGAAAGACAGCAGCAGCCTGGCTGATCTTGGCTGATCTTTATTTAACAGCAATATTTGCTACACTTGGGTCTGAGGCACCTTACTTTGAAAATAGCTGATCTACAAGCTCAAACTACAACCTTGTAGATCAGCTATTGTTGGCTAAAGTTCTCCTTGGAAAAGGGATGCTATGGTTCAAGTGGTTTAATGTAAAAAAAAAAAAAAAAAAAAAGTTCCTATCCCACAATGATTTGGTGGGCCCCTGTCTAGTAACTCTGAGGACCCCCTAGGGGTCATGGGCCCCCTGTGAAAGACCCCTGGTATTGGCTACTACTATTTTTTATATCAGAGCCCAGCTACAAATACTTTTATGCTTCATTTATGATCTAATTTGACAATATTCTGGAGCAGGAGCAGAGCAAGGAATGTAATGAGAACTTATAGGCCCAGGGGTCAGTCCGGGAGGTCCCAGGTGAGGAAACACCCCTACCAAAAGTCAAAAAAGATTATTTTGACCACTTTAAAAGTTTAAGAAATCAACTCAGAATGTTTTAAAACATACTAAACAATTCTAATATTATGAAAATCGGACATTAACTGGCTGGCATACTGTTCTGGGAGGTCCCAAATAGATGACCCCCCCAGAAACGGGGTGGGGGTCGGGAAAATTTGAACCCCATAATTTTCTCATAGTTTGGACTCTATAGAACCAAGATCTGCAAAAAAAATAAATTTTAGCACAAAAATCCTACGGGAGCTGTTTTTTGACGCCTCGTACCACACTATTAATGTCAACGAAGTCCACACCCACAACACCAGAGGGAGTGCAACAAACCATGTACAACCCAGATTCGGCACAAACAAGGGACTAAAATTATTTTCGCTCCTATGCCACCAAAATGTGGAACGCCCTACCAACAGTCATTAAGACATGTGAATCCCTTGACTCCTTCAAAACCGCTCTCAAAGGGCACCTACGGACGGCTGCAATTCGTGTCTCACCGGGGCGGACCGGAGGTTTTTTCCAAATCACTGAATGCTCTGTTAAACGAATGTCGTAATTCACAATCAAAGAACATAATGAACCTTTCATAACACCCGTCTGTCATACACATCCATTTGTATTTGAGAGAATACTTTGACTAAAGAAAAGAGGACGCACGCACAGCTCGTATAGTCACGATGTTAGAAACTTTAATAAACCAACGTTTCGAAACGTTGGTTTATTAAAGTTCCTATTATCGTGTCTACGTCAGAGTTGCATCTCCTGTGGTCAGCACCTCGCCACTACTGGTGTGCGCTCCTACCTTTCCGTTTGTTCTATTTGAGAGAATACGACATTTGTTATGTATAGAGTTAAACCACTACAGGGTTTCACTTTGTACCATAGCCCCATTTCATTATGGCATTATGCTGTGGCTTGTAGGTAAACTGGTACAAAACCGAAGCGAATAACATTGACCCCGATTGTTGAGAAATCATCAAAGGTGGCCACATCAAAGGGGCATGCGTTATGTTAGCGTGGTGGGTATGTGTATGACGGTCTCATCCAGTGTTGTTTTTGACAGCACATTTAGATTTTTGTTATAGTTTTCACTTAGTTTTAGTCACATTTTAGTCGCCTGGAATGTTTTAGTGTTTAGTCTAGTTTTAGTCGACTAAATATACGATTTTAGTCGAATGTAAAATGTATTTTGGCGGGCCTTGATGCCGTCGTCATGGCTCATTTTACAATTGGTGAAAATAGCCGATCCACAAGCTCACGACACGTCGCAGCGCGACGCGTTGTGAGCTTGTACATCAGTTATTTTCACCATGGAACCAAGTGTAAAATTACTTATACTGGATCTCTTGTCCACTAGTACCTTCCTGACATTTTAGTCTGGTTTTTATTTGTTGACAAAATCATCAATACGTTTAGTCTTAGTCATCATAGCTTAGTTTTCATTTAGTTTGTCGGTGTAAAAAGGTAGTCGATCATTTTTCCGTCATAGTTTTAGTCGACGAAATCAACACTGGTCTCATCATGCCCCCCCCCCCCTCTCTCTCCCCCAGGCTCTGACTCCCATCAAACCAGAGTGGGGCTCTGGGGTCAAACCTGGGGTCAAACCGAGGCTGGACCCCGACACCATCTCCAAACACGTCAAACATCTGGTGGACGTGAGTACGGCCGAGCAGGGGCTTTGAATCCTGCATGGAGGAGGAGCCGTGGCATGGAGGAATGGTCACGCTGAGATTGGCTAATCGGCACACATCTGAAAGGGTGTGTGTGTGTGTGTGTGTGTGTGTGTGTGTGTGCGTGCGTGCGTGTGCGTGCGTGTCAGAGAAACAGCAAACAGGGGACCACCCCCTGTCATTGTTATGTCAATAAAAATGTGGACACATTTTGATGTGCATTAATCAACGTCAGTGATATTCATATATCAAATGTGTTCTGTATTTTGTTACTCTGCTGTCGATCATCTGATCACGGCGCCGCGACAGGCCGTCCCTCCTGTCCTGTCTTGACTGCCAATCCAAGACAAATAATTATATACCTGAGGCAGCAGCACCAAAGACTCAGCCAGGGTATGAGTCATAATAGCCTACAGTGTATATGCACAATAAAATGAACTCCAATAATCTGTCCCGAAAGAATGGCAGACTACTCTCTAACTGCGAATGTGTGCAGTGATGTAAATTGGTTTTCAATGTAATGAGTCCCGGGATGCAGGGATGGTCTTTTAGATGAGTCCCAGGGACATTTTACGAGTCCCACTTCAACGACGTTAGGAGTCATATTTTTGCCTTTTTGCCTTACAAATTGCAGCATTTAACTCCCATTTCATTTTATATGGTACTTATAATGTGGTTATATTATTCATGTAGAAAACAGAAGAAGAAATTATTATTATGACTAAAGCTAGCAAAATAACCTAGAATTAAAAAACAGTACAGTAGTACAGTAGTGCATCCCGTGGATGCAGAGGTCGTTGTTTTATTTTGCATCCCTTAACTATAAACTGTGTTTTGGGATGCAAAATGCACCCTATTTTAATCTCGGTGTGTGCAATCACACCCCAGGATGATTGGGGATGTGTAAGCTGTGACATATCTTCTTCTGTTGACTTTACAACCCTGCCAATGGCCTCACTCTTCTTTTTCTTTCACTTCCTCATTGCTAATAAAGCAGAACCAACTCAGAGTCACCACCTATGTTGTATACTTGGCATTCTGCTGAGTAGTTGTTTTGTCTCCCCCTGTAGTCCATAATGATGAACTACGACCAGAACCAAGACGGTTGCATGGCCCTGGAGGACTTTGAGAAAATAGCAGCCAACTTTCCCTTCTCCTTTTGCACACAAGAAACTGAAAGGTGAGGAATCACAGTCACGCCTCTGGTCTTAAGGTGTATTTTTAGGACTCTCTAAAACATGAATAAATCAACAATGATTGATTGAATGAATGAATGCCTCACTAATCACAATCTCTATTTTTTTGTTATCCTGCTGGTCGTGATGCAAAAAATAATAATAAAACCCTGAAAAAACCCAGCTCAGTGGCCTTGTGGTTAGAGTGTCTGCTATGAGACTGTGTGGTCTCCTACACAGGTTCCTGACCTGCTATGGACTAGCCTGGGCACCATTTCATTTAGGGTATATGATCCTGTCGGGAGCGGATGATATCGTTACGTCATGTTGTAGTATTGTTTTGTAGTCGACAGGCAGGAACAACAGGCGGCAACTTTATTGAGGGAAAAGGAAGGTTCCTTCCTTTTTTCTCAATAAAAGCTACAGGCTACGAGAGCTTTTATTGAGGGAAAACCTTCCTTTTGATTAAATTTGTAAAACTGCAATACAGAAAAAATATTGGTGTCATATAGGCTACTGTACAATCATAAACCAAACATTAGTTCTTTGTATGCATCTGCACACAATATTACAAAAAGAACATGTTGTACTCACTGTACTAAATGCATTCAACATTTTAGAAAAGATCAAACCAACTTACAAGCATATTGCTTTAAGAGCCAAGAAGTTTAACAAATAACACACAAACTTACAGACTTAGCTGTCCAAGGCCTGAGAGAAAGGGTTAACTCAACATGCAGTGAGAGAGCTCTTGACAGTGTGCTGGCTTGAACTGAACTGACTCTGACCAAACTAATCACCTCATTAACTACCCTGGTGAGGCTACCAGGTGAGGAGAGTTACTAATTAGGCAAAGGAACATTGGTCTCCATTACACATACACTGACACGAAAACACGTCATCAGAGCGGAGGGAGGGGCGTCAGCTGCGACTCCGCGGCTCCGCCCACCCCCCAGGGTATGTTGTGATTTGCTCTCGTTCACTGCAATGCAATTTGCGGCATTTCCAAAACAATATTGCGCAGAGTAGCGATTATCTGAAACGTATTTGCAATGCCATACGTTGAAAGATCTGTTGCCCGTGGACAAGGCACGTTACCTCCGCAAGTTAGATATTATCGTCATAGATGTTTGTCCGTATGTGATTAAGGATTGGAAAAAGTTGCATTGGCAGCCATAGAAAATTCTGCCCAGGGTAAATGTCCCGGATGTGACGTTTTTGGGCGTTCCTGTCTTGTTAAAAAACTGGATGTGACGTTTTTGGGCGTTCCTGTCTTGTTTCGTGTCAGTGTATACAAGGCTTAAAGGTAAACTACATAGAAAGTAAACAGCACACTAGCCTGAGCTAACGTGTTAGGTTTCTGGTCTAGAGGGGCGGGTCGCGGCTCAGATTTGCGCACGCCCTGATTGGATCTCATCGATCTGTCCGTCACCCCCGGCCCCTCCTCTCCCCCCTAGTGCAGCGCTACGTCACATCATTTGGAGCGACGCCCACCCGGAAGGGTTGACTCCCACTTTTAGACCAGAGCGGCCAATGCGTTCCTCCAGGCTTTAAATTTTTGTTTTTGCACCAACAAAAATGAAAGCCTGGTACCGAGGCTAACAGCACACTAACCTAGTAATTTTAGTAAGACTTAGTCTTAGTGTTACTTTTAGTAGCAAATTCTGATTTACTGACAACTTTAGTTTTTTTCAACCAAGTTTCATGTTTTAGGTTGTTATGAGAGAAAGTAAAAGATGAGTGTGTTCATTTTTCTTCATTTGCTGCTTTTTTTTGTTTTAGGGATTTTGGCTGTTTTTGACAGGGGGGCATTCGAACATGTGGCTAAATATGTATTTTTTTTGTACAACATTTTATAGCTATTTATTTATTTACTATAGTCTAGACCCCAAGAAATTACATCTGGCCACAAAAGATCACGAGATCTACTGAATGTGTCAAACTGACATATTGAGCCTATGACACACACAGTGCTTCCCCCCAGTAGGCTACCTTCACATTCAATAGATCCTGTGATCTTTTGTGGCCAGATGTAATTTCTTGGGGTCTAGTAGAACTATATAGTAAATAAAAAAAATAAGAAATCGCCATAATATTTTGTAAATAAAGACGTATTTAGCCCCCCGAATGCCCCCACCCCCCTGTCAAAAATCGCTAAAACAAAAGAAATCAGCAAATAAAAAAATATAACACTCATCTTTTATTTTCTCTAATAACAACCTAAAACATGAACCTTGGTTGAAAAAAACGAAAGTTGTCCTTTAAGCTCAGTCTTTGAACAATCCATTGAACTTTAAGCCTGCCTAGGCTACTTAAACTATCTAGTCTTAGCCAACTAAAAAAATAACACTGGCATAAAATTAACTAAAGCATAATTGCTCAGACTCTTCAACAAAGATGGCAGAAAAAAAACACTGAAGTCCTTAAACCAGAAACCTAACAATAAAGGCTCATACAGTCTGGATTTTCGGTGTTTAGGTGACCACCGAACTACAACATGACGTTACGAGTCGCGGTGAAGAGCAAACCACCGCTCCAGCCCTTCTCTCTGTTTTTACTCACCACCGAAAAACCAGACTATGAATAGGCCTTAAACCCTAAGGTAAGTGGGGAACATAGAACCTGGGGAACATAGAACCTGGGGAACGTATTAGGGATGACCCCCTCACAATGTGTCACATCGCGTTGCGCATGTTGTGAGCTGGTAGATCTGCTATATTGGTTCAAATTCCACAGCCCTACTATTAGACCGGAAGCCTCGGAAACCGTTGGCCCCTACTAGGCTACTGATATGGCACGAGCCACGGAGGTGCTAATTATGTCATACTTGATGATACTTTAAGACCTAACAACAAGTGTATTGAATATCTGCCCTCACTCGGCTCCAGTCATCTTGCTTTCCAAAAATGTCCCCCCTCTCCCCCTTCCCCCCCCCCCCCCCACCCAGACAGGGCCAGATCAGTCATGAGGAAATCACCTCTTACTTCATGAGGGGAATGTCCGTGTGTGCAAAGCTGGGCTACAACTTCAACGCCGTGCACAACTTCCATGAGACCACGTACAAGCGGCCGACATTCTGCGACAAGTGCAGAGGCTTTGTGAGTGTATACAGTTTTACTAGTCATCATCTGGGTTTTGAATTGTGTTTCTATCTACTGCCAATGGGCGACTTTAACGACTTAGGCTGTGTTCCAACAGTAAAAAGATTCCCCTCCGTCCACTTCAATGTTATAACCGAAGAATGTAAACCATTTTTTTCTGGTTCTTTTCCCCAGACTTGAGGTTTTTGATCATAACGCTGATGTTCATGGCTCGGTTACAATATTAACGTTTCAGATGACTTATAAAAAAGATTGAGGGGTCGTGAATTTGGGGTCTTCGGGATAAAACTTTCGGCTGAAAATATGTGGCAGAATCTAAAACGCAGCGAGAATCCATTTTTTGCAGTAAGTGAGCATGCTAATCAGGGACGTGCACACAACATAGACATCAAAGCCTTTGATGTCCATGTGATGTCTATGTGCCCCCGAAATCTCCTGAACTTGAACACAGTATTTTGCGTTGAAGCAATTTGTTTCCAAATCCATGTCGTATACACACCGCATCTCTATAGCTAAAGAGTGCTGGGTTTGCGCCCTGAAAATAGCAGATCTGCAAGCTTGTAGATCTGCTTTTGTCAAAATGTGCCCTCTCTAACACCCTCTGCACGTCCCTGATGCTATGTGAATTCTGCCTCCTCTCTTGTAGTTATGGGGAGTCATCAAACAGGGCTACCACTGTAAAGGTAAGCTGTGACAACTTCAACTCTTATGCTTTGTTGTTGACATGGAGTTCACCTTTGGGGGTCGATCCATACCCTAATCTTCACTCTAGTGAGTCTATACCAAATCCCTCCGCAGGAAAATAGCTGATCTACAAGTTCACAACGTGTCGCAATTGTAACACGCTGTTACGAGCTTGTATATCTGCTGTTTTTCAATAGCTAAAGCATAACATAATGCCCAGAATGGGTTAACTGACATGTCACAACGATCATGTCAATCTGAGAACCCATCTGCAAACTAAATAAAGGAAAAACAGCGCCCTCTTTTGTCACAAGAGGCTACAAGCATGTTAAAACCAAGATTAGCATATTAGTTGAACGCTGATGTCTTTGATTAAAAAAGAAAAAAGGCACAGACCTCATTTTGATGTCCTGAATTGGAATCCGTCACAGATTGTTTTCTCTCTACCCCCTCTTTCCTGTCTTGAACGACGAGATAGGCTTATCAGTGAAGGTAGTTTCTAGATTGTATCTCAAAGCATATACATTGCAGTGGTGTAAAGTAACTAAGTACTTTTACTTAAGTACTGTACTTAAGTACAATGTTGAGGTATTTGTACTTTACTTGAGTATTTCCAATTTACAATACTTTTACTTCTACTCCACTACTATCTCAGAGCCAAAATGTATACTTTTACTCCACTGCAATTATTTGAGAACTTTAGTTACTAGTTACTTTGGAGATTTACATTTTGATTAGAAAACATACATTAACCACTTCAACCCTATACATTTCGGCCATTTGAAAATAGCCGATCGGCTTGATCGGGCTATTTTCTTTTTTAATACTGTTTTTATTAGGCATTTTTTTGTATGACAACATCAGAATATTATCGACAATGACAGAGTAGTTCTGTTAAATAAAATGAAAGAAATAACAGGCAATGTAAATGTTCCACATACAATACATAATAAAAAAGACATATAAATGTGATAAACATGAAAAAACAAAAAACAGTTAAACAATGACAAGTGTGAACAGACAAACAAAACAAAGACAACAGGACATACACTCTTGCTCTCAAACTTTCCCAAGATCGGGCTATTTTCAATAGATTTTGTACACATTTTTTAACTTTTACTTTGAGTACTTTAAGTACATTTTGATGCCGACACTTTTGTACTTTTACTCAAGTACATTTTCAACTTTTACTTGTAACAAAGTAGTTCTAAATTGCAGTATTGGTACTTTTACTTAAGTAAAACAATCGAGTAGCTTTATCCACCACTGAATAAAATGTGCAGAATCGTTCCCAAAACGGTGCCTCGTGTCATCACTGATCACTTTCACCCTTGTCTGTCTTGTCTCTCTCTCCGGGTTAAGCCATTCTGACCTGAGATCAGATTCATACGAGGTTTCCACTGGACACACACTGGTCTGATTAACCCATTCTGACCTGAGATCAGATCCTAAAAATGTCAGTCGCTCGCTCGATTTTTCAAAAATAGCAGACCTACAAGCTCGTATCGCGCCACTCGGTGGCGCGATATGAGCTTGTAGATCTGCTATTTTTCAATAGCTAAAGCACGACATGATGCTGACACCAAAATGGGTTCCCTTTCACTTTCACCCTTGTCTGTCTTGTGACTCTTGTCTCTCTCTCTCTCTCTGGGTTAAATCCCTCGCTGCTCAGACTGTGGGGTGAACTGTCACAAACACTGCCGAGATCTGGTGGCAAAGGAGTGCCTGAAGAAGCACAAAGCCTCGGGCGGGTCCTGTCCGTGTACCCCTGCACCGGACTTCAGAACCAAGGGCAACAGCTGGAGTACGTCATTCTTTAATTTGAACCCATTAAGGCTCTGACTTAGAAATGTATGTCTTCTAAATCCTGACAGTTTTCTGAAATACCTCATGTTTCTATATCAGTAGTGCTCCATATTTCACGTCAAGGACCCCAAAAATTATATGTAGTTGGCCACTGACCCCCATCTGAAAATATGTAGTTCAATCCAGGGACTACATATTAAGCAAAGATTTGAGTTAAAAACGTTCGCTCTGAAAGAACATATTCAAATATGTGCGCCACATTTTGACGATTTTTCCAAAATAGCAGACCTACAAGCTTGTAGCGCGCCACTCGGTGGCGCGCTATGAGCTTGTAGATCTGCTATTCTTCAATAGCTAAATTATAACATGTTTAAAACACCAAAAGCACCTAGCGATGGAAAACTCATGTCCAAAACGGTTTAACTTTTCAGGATTTGAAATTCAAAAATAGCATATCTATGTGAGCTTGTAGATCTGCTATTTATCGTGTGACGCTGTAGCATGATCAACTGGGGTGCATTCATTTGTGAAAAAAAAAAAACCCAAAGGTTACGGAGATGAGGGTTCTTTCTGCCCAACTGCAACGATATGGATATAGACGTGGATATACATGTTTGTCTTATACTCGTGAGGCCTTTCTTAGTTTCCATTGACCATTGTGCATTCTTTAGTCTGAAAGCTTTACCACCAACCACCACAAAATGAACCTGTAAGGGTCCCTCGATTTAGGCCTGACGTCGAAATAAAATAAAAGGTATTCTGAAAGAATATATTCAAAGATTTGTGCCGCTTTTTTTTTTTAAACTCACAAAGATCCTGTTGTGGCCGTTTATAGGCTCCTCAGAGGAGGACACCTTCGTCTTCCCCCCCCAGGGCAACTCCGACGGGAAGAACAGCATCAGTGACTGCTCCACTCAGACAGACCCAGGCGTGTGGATGCCGGACAGGAGAGACAGCAGGCGAGGACACCACCACCACTCCCTCCCGGCGGTAAAGGTATAAACTAGTGTAGCCCAGTGGTTATTTCATGCCCTTAGCCTTATTCTTATATTCTAATACATAATACAAGTAATTCTAAAAATTTATGGCTTTAATCAAAGGTTGTCTGTTATAAATAGATCTCTAAATAAATAGGTTTTAGTACAGGACAAACGATGCATGCCGTTCATAGCAGTTAAAGGGTAAAATGCATAGGAGAGACTGTGGAAAAAACCCAATAACGAGGTGCAATGTTAAACAGGTGTGTTCCAGGGTTAATGAGTTTACTGAGCCAAGAGTAAATTAGACAGTTAACCAGGTACTGGAGTTCCTGACAGTTTCCTGAAAAAAACCCATGTTTCTATGTCAGTCGTTCTCAAACATATTCATGTCAAGGACCCCAAATATATATGACATTGGCCGCCGACCCCCCATCTGAAAATATGTTGTTCCAGGGACCCTCCCCGTAGCAAAGATTTGAGTTAAAAACTCTCTCTGAAAGAATAATATATTCAATGATTTCAGGCAAATTTTCACGATTTTTCAAAAATAGCAGACCTACAAGTTCATAGTGCGGCACTCGGTGGCGCGCTATATGAGCTTGTAGATCTGCTATTTTTCAACAGACACCAAAAGGGATTCCCGCCCAAAATGGGTTAATGTGGCCCTCATATTACCTCAGGTTACAATTCCAAACAAGACCCTCTTTAATTAACTTCAGTCTAAATGAGTAGTATTAAAATGTTAGTGTTTTTTTATGTCCAATGTATTAAAAGTTAATGTAACTATAATTTGAAAAGGCATTTGAAATTAAAAATGTTACTTTTCAGCATTACAATTCAAAAATTGAATATATTCAGGATTTCAATTCAAATAGCCGATCTACAAGCTTGAGCTTGTAGATCGGCTATTTTTTGCTAACTATGTATATAGGGTTTAAGTGGTTAAATAAGAGCAGGCGAAATTGGAACTGTACACTTAAGCCCTACTTTAAAAAAATATATACATTTAAAAAAAAAAAATCCAAGTTATTTGTCAATGCACTGTGAGCTTGTAGATCTGCTATTTTCAAATAATATAATTATCATAGAAGTGCTGTTTGGCTATCTGGGCATGACTGTAATTATTACACAGCTTTGTTGAATGGCCCATTATGATATTGATCAATCACTGCATTTTGTGGCCCATAGATAGCCTGCTGTTCGCAAGACTGCCTCTTTGCTGTAAAAGATAACTTTTTAATAATTGTTTTTAATCAATATTTTGTGTCAAATTATTGATGTTGTTCTTGAGTAGCCATGCTAGAAGCAGGATAAAAAGGTACAGTCATTACTGGAAAACAAACCTTTTCAGGGCAAATCCCCCAAAATCTACTAGCGCGGAAAGAGATTCATACTCCTATTTTACCGCTGTTTCGGCGCTGTAGTGCCGAAATGATATAAGAACAGCAGATTCACTCGCTGACTCGTTTAATCTCCATCATTGGATGGTCTTGGGTCTAAAGTGCTGCATTTTGTGTCTTCTTCCAGGCCAACACGTTACCTCAGAGGGCCCGGGGCTCCTCCGTGCCGGTCACTCTGCTGCAGGACAAGATGGAGGAACTGAATCTTTACAAAGACGGCAGCAGAGAACCCGACTGAAACGTCCCCGTCTCACTCCGTCCCAACATGGACGACAGTACATATCGCAGCACCTCAAAACACTTGGGAAAAAGGTTGACAGACAGTGTGCACTGTGTGACAGGCCATTGCTACTAGGATGCTAAAGTGACAAGACGATAACGCATAATGGGACTTCAGGAACATTGATTCGGTTATGGTTGTACAATTCTCTTTGGTTTTGACCAGATCTTGTTTTCAGCTTTCAAAATTACTAGTTTTTCTACTTTATGAAGAAACGTTTGTTTTGTTGTTCTCTGGTGCTAAATGTGTTTCTGATGCCATCAAAGCGAAGGCCATCATGACAGCGCACAGACAAGCAGAAAAGGTTTGTGTGACACTCCCATTTCAAGTGGAGGTTTAAGAGGAACAGAGGATTGACTGACAAAAGCAGATGTCTCCAGGAATATTCAAATGCTTTTTATTGTATAAAGACACAGAGACAGCGTGTGATATCTTTTCTTATCAGGTTCTCATGTTTTCAGTTAGAAAAAAAAAAGGATATGATGGGAAGAACAGGATACATGTGCAGGATTCATTGAACACCAATCAAAAAATAAAATTAAAATTAAAATAAATGTTTGAACAAACAAACAAAAAAAAGCATAAAAAAAAGAAGTTTTGCACACAACTACGAAAGTGGATTAGGCAAAATATCCTGCTCAATCAAGGGACTGTATGGACAATTAAATACTACATCAACATCTATTAAAAAAAATATTCTTTCATGTCGACGTCTATTTGGGAGTGAATAAGAAGAAAGTAAAGCAATGTTGGTAACTAAAAATAAAAAAGGAGGCTACGGTAAAGTGTCTATGAAAAAAAAAGCATGCATCTTTTTTTTTTGTTCTTGGTTAAGCCATCAAACAAGCAAACCCATTCAGTCATAGCCTAATCTTATCTTGCTCCATTGCTTCTTTTTTTTTTTTGCTTTTTTTTAAACCTGTACCCATAATGCATCTCAGGAATATACCGTACTATGTTCTTCTATCTGTATATAAGATGTGGAAGTCTGTTGGTTTAAGACAGACGACCACATTCAAAATGCAAACAGCTGAAATAACATTCATTACACATCTACTGTACTATACTCTACCAACTCACAGCCATGGCTTTAGAGTAAGACATCAGTTGAGAAAAATAAAAATAAACAACAAGAGAGCAATCAACAGTCGATGTGTACTAGGGCTGCACGATCAGTCGCAAAAAGAAATTAAAACTAAATCCTAACGTTTGCCAAAGCAATCCCCCCCCCCCCCCCCCCCCCAAGCGGATTAGATTATATTTTTTTGAAAGCGTCGCTAATGTATTCAAACCTAAGCTAATTAAATGTGAATAAGGCGTATATGCCCCCCCCCTCGAGTTATTCGTTTATTTTTAATAGACCACAATTCCTACCGCAACCCACAAAACATGATCATCGCAAGTACATGTTTCACGTGTACTTTCCGACCAGTATCGTGCAGCCCTAATGTGTACAATTTACTGTAATGTGTACATTAAACTGAGTGGAAGGGAATGAGGGGCTACAAAGATCTTTTAACCAGTTGAACCCTAGCGTCCCCTTATTCTGGGTTGTGTCACAAATAGGCAAATATTCCGCGAAAATAGCCAATCTACAAAGCTTATAGATCGTCCACTTTCGTTTTTTTATATTTTTTTAAGAGAAGGGGGATCAAGGGAAATACGCAGCGTTTAAGTGGTTAAAAAGGGTAGGCGTGACTGTACAGATTAAAATCCTGTTCTTTTGAGGGTTAAATTCAGGATACAACGCTGGGCGGAGAGGCTCCTAGGAGGAGGAGGAGGAAGCAGGGTTTTTTTTACTGGGAGCCTGAAGATGAGCCCTGGCTGCCCTGTCCGGAGTAGCCCTGTCCGTACTGGCTGTAATACTGGTTCCACTGACTCTGGTTCTGGTAGTATTGCTGCCACTGCTGAGCATACTAGAAGGGGGGGGGGGGGGGGAGACAATGAAGCAATTAACCAATTTAGGCCTGACCTCAAAAATAAAAAATAAATAAATCTTCTAAATCCTCCAATTTTCTTCACGATTTTTCAAAAATAGCAGACCTACAAGCTCGTAGCGTGCCACTCGGTGGCGCGCTATGAGCTTGTAGATCTGCTATTTTTCAATAGCTAAAGTATATAACATAATGCACCAAAAGGGGTTTCCCCGCACAGAATGGGTTAAACCCATTTAGACCCGAGGACGATTCTACAAAATGTCCTCTGAATCCTGACAGTTTTCTCGATAAAACCTCGTGTTTCTATACGTCAGTGGTTCTCAAAACATTTTCATGTCAAGGACCCCCAAATATATATGTAATTGGCCGCCGACCCCCCCATCTGAAAATACAAGCTCATAGTGTGGCACCGATCTGCTATTTTTCCCCCATAGCTAAAGTATAACATAATGCTTAAAACACCAAAAGGGGTTCTCGTTCAGAATGGGTGAAAGCTGCAAAATCGTCCAGTTTCATGTCCTATGAAAACTTCTATCAACACAGATAGAAGTTTGCTTAGGCTCTGTACATTTGGGACAGAAACACAACAAGATACCTCTGTGAAGATTACCCGGGAACAGGAAAATAAGGTACTGCTATAATTGCAGGGCTACAGTTGTGCAGAGACCACTGTTACATGTGCACGTTTGACACAATACTGCTCTCACTTCCCAAACACTTAATATGAACCAGACAGTTACTGGGGCGGCGGTGGCTATGGGTTAGAGTGGACGGAAGGCAGCCGCAAGGTTGCCAGTTCGAACCCTGTGGGCTCCCCCAGAGTTAGTGTCGAGGTGTCCTTGAGCAAGACACTGAACCCCCGAATTGCTCCTGATGTGCTGGTTGGTGCCTTGCATGGTTTCCGCCGCCATCGGTGTATGAATGTGTGCGTGAATGTAATGCACATGTCTCTGTAAAGCGCCTTGGATAAAAAGCGCTATATGAATGCACCATTTAACATATTATATTAACATAATCTACCATGCAGGTTGGATAATAGTTTTTTTTTGTTTTATCCATTTAAATAAGTTCTAGATTGCACCATTAACAGATTCTGTACATAGGACATCTGAGAACGTCATAAGGACCCCGAAATATTAGTACTATTGACGTGTGAGGACGTCCTAGCGACGTCCCAGCGACGTGGGACGAGATAATAATATTCCGAATTTTTCCTTTTTATTTTTTTGGCATTTCGCTTTTCGCTTGCCGTATGCTAACGCTCAGTGCAACTATTAGCTTGTCATTGACTCCCATGTTAGCGCGGCGGAAAGAATGACTCGTATCTCCTAATCCAAGGCGCTCTCCGCGGTGATGAATGGATCGATATGCTGGCGCTTCATTTCTGCTCCTCATCCGTCTCTCCCGCAAAATATGAACGTTTTTTGGAGCGTAAAAAAAAGATGATCCCTTTGTAAAGTCAACTTTTTTAGGCAAGTGTTTCCTGTTTCATGGCTATCAAAGTAAAAGCGATTAGACAACTCTGGCACTCTATAGCCTTTATTTTGAAGGCACTTCCTGTACTAAATGTGTTAAGTAATGGATTCTATTTCTCCCCCGTTGATTCATTTTCCCCAATCCTTTTCAATGACTTGGGACGCCTCTCGCGTTGTCAACAGCAGGTAGGTGAAGTAGCTAAACAAAGTACAAAATAGCCTATCGACAAGCTCAACCACACAACGCAAGGCAAAGTGGGCGTTGTGAGCTTGTAGATTGGCTATTTTCGCTATTTGACGTACAAATACGTTTTAAGTGGCGAAGCTTAAATGACGTATCGGGTGGAAAATGAAAGTCGTTTCAGTTGAGAGCAGTGTTGTTTTCGTCGACTAAAACAAAGACGAAAAATGTTCGTCGACTACCTGTTTTCACTTACAAAAACAAATGGAAACTAAATTAAAACTAAGCTACGATGACTAAAACTAAGACTAAATATACTGACAATTTCGTCGACAAATAAAAACTAGACTCAAATGTTAGGAAGGGACTAGTGGACAAGAGATCCAGTATAAGTCATTTTACACTTGGTTGTATGCTGAAAATAGCTGATCTACAAGCTCACAACGCGTCGCAACGCTTGTAGATCGGCTATTTTCAGCAAGTGTAAAAAACACTCATTACGACAGCATCAAGACCCGCCAAAATACATTTTAGTCGACTAAATCAACTGTAGATTTAGTCGACTAAAATCTTATGACATTTAGTCGACTAAAACTAGACTAACACCAAGACATTCCAGGTGACTAAAATGTGACTAAAACGAAATGAAGTTTCAGTCCAAAGACTATGACTAAACTAAAATTGAATACATTTTGCTGCCAAAAACAACACTGGTTGAGAGTACATGGTTCGGGGAGGACCTTGACCTGAAAAATGTGGACCACTGCATTTTACAAGACAACCTAACAAACAAACATAACATTACCTGCTGGTATTGTTGGTTGTAGCTCTGCTGGGTCTGTGTTGGCGTCTGCGCGGGCGCAGCCGGCTGCTGGCTGTAGGTCTGCGCGGGGGCGGCGGGTGTCTGGCTGTAGCCCGTCTGACTGTAGCCCGGATACTGGCTGTAGTTGCCGTAGTAGCCTTGGCTGTAGCTGCCCTGGTTGTAGCCCTGGTTGTATCCTGGCTGGCTGTAAGTCTGGAAGAAGAACACACGGGAAGGTGTTAGCATTATAGCAGTTATACTTTAGCTATTGAAAAATAGCAAATCTACAAGCTCATAGCACGCCACCGAGTGGCGCGCTACGAGCTTGTAGGTCTGCAATTTTTGAACAATCGAAGAACGACTGACATAGAAACATAGCTTTTTGAGAAAACTGTCAGGATGTAGAAGACATTTTTTTAATCTGATCTCAGGTCAGGTGTTTTAGTTGGGGTTTTTTTTGCACAGTGCTGGAATTTGATAAGAGCATAGACCTTCTGTCTGCCATGAAAATGCAGCTATTTGGGAATGAAACGGTCATTATTGGATCGCAGGACTCGTGAACCAATTCCAGTTCTTACGATAAGACTCTTAACGCTTTATTGGAGAGGTTACTGCAATTTAGATACATACATTTGAAGACCTAGTGAAATGGGAGAAAGAAAATACGGGCATTTTATTTTGACGTTTCACTCTGAAAAGGAAAGCCGTGTGTTTTTTAACCAATCCAGAGGTTTAAATATGTTGCATTTTGCGTCCCAAAACGGAGTATATAGGTGATTGGACGCATGAGGCCAGTCCACAGCTGTGTTTGGAGGACGAATCACAACGCAGCGATGAGATTCATTTGTATGCATGTGAACCTCTACAAGTCATCATTGTTTTGGCATCCATAGATATGGTCCAAGTGTGGAAAATCTAGGTCTTTAACAGTGACTTTCAGGATGGTAGTAATGTGTACAAGACTGCCATCTAGTGTTGCCTTTGACCCAACACTTAATTTAGTTCAGTATATGCCCGTCTTAACCCATTTTGGGCGGGAGCCCCTTTTGGTGTTTTAAGCGTTACGTTATGCTTTAGCTGTTGAAAAATAGCAGATCTACAAGCTCATAGCGCGCCACCGAGTGGCGCGCTATGAGCTTGTAGGTCTACTATTTTTGGGAAAAAAAACTTGAAAATGCGGCACAAATCTTTGAATATAAATATATACACACTCTTTCAGAAGACTTCTTTTTATTTCCACGTCAGGCCTAAATGGGCCTACATTTTTTTTACAAAAACAAATAGAACCCGATTGCTGCATTTGAACACCCACAATCAATCCAATTCCAGTTCTGCAAGTGAACTCTAAAAGCATTTACAAGTTGACAGATTGCAACGATCTATACATCCCCACACGACGAGGAGGGCAGAACAGGTGCACCGTGGTGTGTGCGTGCTAAGGCTGTCTCAGAACATTCGGGGTTCGAATGTTCGCTCGTTAAGGTTGGCACTCGAATCTTAATTAATGGGCTTGAACCATTCGTTTTTTTTTATATATATTAAATACTGTATTATTATCATTATTATTGTACTCGAAAATATGTGATATCATGCATAATAAGAGTACTATGTTCATGTTGTGTTTACAATAATTTGAAAGTCCTGCTTGACAGCAGAAGAGAGTGACACACACACTCAATGCGCTTCTGAGAGTAGCCTACACAGGTGGAACAAATTAATGAACAAGAGACAGCCAACGAGCAAAGCTACACTCTCGGCAGCTGCCTCAGAGTCATTGCTGCTTAAGTTGGAGTCCTAAAAACAGGGCTAGGGCACAGCCTTAGTGCGTGCGTGTGTATTGTAGTACCTGCTGACTGTATCCTCCCTTGCTGTAGGAGGCAGGGCGACTGTAGCTGCTTGCAGCGGCTGGCTGGTTGCGGCTGTATCCTCCTCCTCCACCTCCTCCTCCTCCTCCTCCTCCTCCTCCTCCGCCTCGTCCATTTGAACCCCCGTCGCGGTAGCTGCTGCTGCTGCTACTGCTCCCCCCGCGGTCACCACCGCCGCTACCGCCGCCGCCGCCGCCACTGCTGCCGCCGCTCCAACGGTTCTGGTTATAGTTGCGATTGTATCCTGAGCCTGTGGAGAGCGATTGTGATCAGTTTTTATATCAATAACCCATTTTGACCCGAGATCAGATTCTGAAAATGTCCTTCTACATCCTGACAGGTTTCTGAAAAAGCCGTGTTTCTATGTCAGTCGTTCTGCTATTTATATATATTATATAATAGCTAAAGCATAACATAATGCTAACACCAAAATGGGATAATATCACCTTTTCGATGTTGCAAAACTAAAGAAATATCGAATAAGAAATTGGAACGGTCATATCGTGGGTATAAGATTACTGATTGTTGTAGCCAACTAGAACACTTTCACAATTCACTCTTAATTGAGCCATTTCCTGGCTGTGCAGACTGTTCATTAGGGGTTCATAACGGTGGAAAATGTTGAAATAGTTGCAGCCCTACTATGAGCTGTGAATGGTCTGCTTTTGATGGGACTTCTACACTATATAGACAAAGAATATTAGAAATGATCACGTCTCAAACAGTGTCGTTTTCGTCGACTAAAACTAAGACGAAAAATGTTCGTCGACTACCTTTTCCACTGAAGAAAACTAAATGTAAACTAAATTAAAACTATGCTATGGTGACTAAAACTAAGACTAAATATACTGACAATTTCGTCAACAAATAAAAACTAGACTAAAATTTTAGGAAGGGACTAGTGGACAACAGATCCAGTATAAGTCATTTTACACTTGGTTGCATGCTGAAAATAGCAGATCTACAAGCTCACAACGCGTCGCACTGCGTCATTTGACGCAACAAGCAAAAATACATTTTAGTCGACTTAATCACCTGTAGATTTAGTCGACTAAAACTAGACTAACACTAATACATTCCAGGTGACTAAAATGTGACTAAGACTACGACTAAAACTAAAATAGAAATTTGTTGCCAAAAACAACACTGGTCTCAAACCTCCTCTGTAGCTGTCGCCTCCTCCGTTTCCGCCTCGGCTCTGGTAGCCGCCACCACCACCACCGCCACCGCCGCCGCCGCGGGCTCCTTCGCGGCTGTCGTAGCGCTGGAAGCCTCCGCTGCCTCGACTGCTGTCGCTGCCGCGTCCGCGGAAGCCGCCAGCCGACCTGTTGTCGTAGGAGCGTTTGTCGGGCGGCGGGCCGGCCTTGCGGCCGTCCTCGTTGTAGAGCTTCACCAGCTTTTCGGCCTCTTCGCGCTCGACCTCCGCGAAGGTCACCTCGTCCAGGAAGTCGCCAGAGTTGGGGAGGGTGAAGTTGGCTTGGGTAACGAGGACGAGGAGGACAAGAGCCCCACGGGGAACAGGAGAGGAAGACAGCCCATCCAAGAAGAAAGGGATGGGGGGGGAGTGAGAGAGATGGGGGAGGGGGAGGGTAGCAAAGACCAGAGGAGGTCACACCACCGGAAGACAAAATTGAACACAATTAATACCAGGTAGAGGCAACGGATAACACAATAGAGAAAAGAAAAGTAAAAAAAAAAAAAAAAAAAAGTAGATGAAAGCAGGTGGCAATGTGTTTGGCAGGGGGGTATGGAACAAACGTTACCTCCATAAGAAAACGTGGAGGGAACATTTGTTCAAAGCAAACACAGTAGAGAAGACTTTCAGAACAGGTGTAAAGGACAAAACAACTAGGAGACTGGAGGAGGAGGAGGAGAGCACTGCAAACCAAGGGCCCCTTGATGAGGTTTCAATACAACCTCTGAAAACATACTACCAAAATGTGTACTAGAACAACAAACAAAAAGAGGTTAAGAAGTTTTAGAACATCACATACTGGGTTTGGCCAGTCATGGAATGTTAATTCTGAATGCATGGCCAACCCCAAAGTTATACAGACCAAGTCTCAGTTTGCAGTGCATTGTGGGGAGAAGTTGTATGGTGGGTAGAAGAGGGAGGGAAGGAGGAGGAGGGCGCTAAGGTGGATAATTTCAGGTAGACCGTTTTAAATAGAAATAATCTGAAAGCCAAATGAGACTATGATAGGGAGACTGGGGGAAAAGGGGGGAAGGCAGGGTAGGTAGGTACATATTCCAAAGATTGATTTTAAGAGACATAAAAAAAACAAAGAAAAAAATAAATATACTTTTTTTTTTTTGGTTGTGTTTTTTTAGCACATCGTTCCTACCTTTCATTTCTAAAACAGCATGATCGGGCACATCCTTCCCCTGCTGACCCTGTTGCTTTAATGTTCGCTCTTTAAAATCCTCGTCCGTGGGACAAATTACAATAGCCTTGCGTTGAAAACCTTCAAAAGGACGCATTTTTCGTCTCTGGGCAGATCCATATACATTTGTCTAGCAATGGTGACAAGAAAGAAGTAGAAGACTTGTTTGTTATGGTTTTACTTGTCTCGTAATGGCTTTTTCCGCCGTGTGGAAGAAGGCTGGAACCCTGCAATAATGAAGTGAGAGAGGTTTGGCTTTGGTTTGTCATGTCTATGGGTTTTGTATTTACTTCAGTTTTATACTAATGGCCTCTCATCACTCCACAGGCTTACCTTGTAAACAAGCTGCCCTTCCGTCGTCCGTTTTGGCAACCCCAAGCCCTCCCCAACGTCTAAGCTAGGCTGTCATTCAGTCAATCTTTCTTTTCCGTCATTGAACTTAAAAAACTTGTTTAATTGTGTAATTGGCACATAAAACATAAATAAATAAATAAAAATAAGATAAAGCATATCGAAACCAAATGAGTTTTTTATAATATATATATTTTTAACATCATAATTACGTTTTCACTCAACCTAAACATCCCGTGTTCAAATACGAGGTCAAAGTTTCAGCACCGTTCTGATATTTAGCTCAATGACTAACACTGCACTGTCCTCTGGCTAGCAATAAACATTACTACTTCAAATAAGCGCCATAGTCTTGATAATAACTACGTTATCCAGAGTCAGACCTGATCCTATCCTATCGTATTCCTCGAGACGTTAAGCTGCTGACCGGTGCCCCACACGTACCTGGACTCACCTGATCTTCATAGCGCATCTTGAACCTCATAAGGACAGACAGACAGACAAATAAGACCTACCTGCTGATACTCACGTTGTCCTTGGACACGCCCAGGGAGAGACCCACCTACCTTTTGATGGCATTTTCTTTTGCCGAGCACAAAAAGTTCTGAAAAGCTGAAAATGGGTTAGTCTTTTCACTTACCTTCAGGGTCACATTTTTTTTAAACACAGAACAGTTCCAAGTATATATATATCAATGTCAATGATAAGTTTTAAACAAAAAGGCTATTTGACTGTCTCTCTTAAAATTACCATAGCAACAGAAGGTGTTTTTCTTACTCACCAGGTAGAGCTTACTTGTTTCTCAACATCTTTACATAGTCATGGTTTACTTGTACATTGTTGAAAGTTCACAAGACAAAACAATACTGGATCATGACAAGATAGGAAAAGTACAAAATATATACAAAATATATACTGAGGGGATGACAACGTGGAGTATTCTGTCACTTAAATGAGAGCCATCTTTGTTTTCTTTTACAATACATAACAAGCAAAGTGAAGTCAAGACTTAGCAATACAAAAACTCATACAATCCCTGAAAGATAAATAAAATAGACCATTAGAAAGAGTTGGTTTGAGCATTGAGCATTAGGGCACTAGGGCAACACATGGTTGGTTGTTTGTTTTTTATCAGAGCAGAGCGCTGTTAAAGGGGCAGTTACCTGGTCCAGGATGTAGTTACGGCGCTTTCGGGCGGCGATCTCGATGAGCCTGTTGAGACACTGGGTGGCCTGCTGGATCAGAATGTCCCAGCGGCCCGCGTAGTTCCGCTGGCGACGGAGGCCCATCACCTGTAGAGGGCGGTGTCGAGCACAAGCTTGGAGTCACTTTACGTTCAGTCTTAAAGGTATATTCAGTGATTTCACTTAATTCAAATATTTTAGATTTTTTTGTTTTGTTGTGATAATCCTCCCTACTATAGAGCGTGCTGGCCATATAAGGAGTTCCTCCCTGTCCCCAGTTAACCCCTGGGGGTCAAAAAACCTTAGGTTTCGTTTTTGACTCTCTATCCTGATTGGACGAAAGGCTGGGTCCCATAGCCAAAAACGAAACCTAAGGTTTTTTGAGTGAAATCACTGAATATACCTTTAACCCCCCATTCTGACCTGAGATCAGATTCTAAACATGTCTTCTGCTTCCTGACAGTTTTCTGAAAAAGCTATGTCAGTGGTTTTTTCGATTTTTCTAAAATAGCAGACCTACAAGCTCGTAGCGCGCCACTCGGTGGCGCGCTATGAGCTTGTAGATCTGCTATTTTTCAATAGCTAAAGCATAACATAATGCTAACACCAAAAGGGGTTCCAGAATGGGTTAGTCGATAATTCTACCACTATAAAAACACAATCAGCGCCGGGATTTCTTTCAAAATAGAAGTTCGGGGGTGCCGGGAAGATATGGCCGCTTTTACTCTGTAAAGAATATATGGCCGTCTGCATTAAGGTTCCAAGTAAGCTTTACGTGACACCAAGTGTGCCGTTAAGCTTTTAAACTAGTACATTGTAAATGTGCATTGAATTGATAATTCAATGCACTGTTCGCCGCTTCACCTGCCAATGTAGGAATGAATTAACCATTGTATAGCGCTTTGAGCACTTGGAAAAGCGCTATAAAAATGCCATTCATTATAATGAGCAACAGCATGGCCTATTTCTAGTCTACAATGTTTTTATAATAGTTTCTGTTGGACTGTACAGGTTAAATGGATAATTTCCAGATAGCATTAGCTCATTGTTTAGCAGTCTCCTACAAAGGAGGGTTGCATGTGACAACAATGCTAGTCAATCAGTTCTATGCAATGGAAAAGCACCATTTAGTGCATATGAAAATGGCGTCGAGTATTACCTTCATCTTGTCCATGATGGCGTTGGTGCCCAAGATGTTGTATTTCTTGTCAGGGAAGGTCTCAGCCTGTTTCATGGCCCAAGTCGTCTTCCCACAAGCAGGCAGGCCCACCATCATCAAAATCTGAAAACAAATGACCAATCACATATTCAGTTAAATGTTGCCAGATCTACATTGTACGAGTAAAGCAAATGAGGCCGGGACCACATCGATTCGACAAATCGTCCCATTCTATTAATGGGAAAAAAGGATATAATATCATTGATCTAATCTTTAAAGAAAATAATCAAAAGTTGCAGCCCCACGTCCAGCGTTGTTTTCGTCAACTAAAACCCAAGACACAAAATGTCCGTCAACTACCTTTTTTCCACGGACGAAAACTAAATGGAAACTAAGCTATGATGACTAAAACGAAGACTAAATATACTGACAATATCGTCAACAAATAAAAGCTTAAGACTAAAATGTTAGGAAGGGACTAGTGGAAAGGTTCCAGTATAAGTTATTTTACAATTAGTCGCATGCTGAAAATAGCCGATCTACAAGCCCACAACGCGTCGCAGACTTGTAGATCAAGGCCCGCCAAAATACATTTTTGTTCGACTAAATCAACCGTAGATTTAGTCAAACTAAAACTAGACCAACACTAAAACATTCCAGGCGACTAAAATGTGACTTAAAACACATTTTGGGCGGGAACCCCTTTTGGTGTTTTAAACATTATGTTAGAATTTAGCTATTGAAAAATAGATCTACAAGTTCATAGCGAGGTCAGGCCTAAATGGGTTCAAACTAAATTAAAACTCAACTTCAAAGGGGTTTCCGTCATTGTAGCCTCGGAAACCCAGACGTTTTTATTTCCAGGGAGGAAAAAAAAAGTCTGGGTCTGAGTCCACTTCAATTCGGCATAGATAAAAGTAGCGCAAACATTGCTCACTCTCTGCTGATTTCTGATCGTCTGCACCTTTGTAAAATTGACATACACACGCACACTCCTCCTCTCTCTCTGTCGCTCTAAGTAATTAGTCTCATGTCGCGCAGCTGCTCACAGTTTCTCCGGAGCTGCCTATGCCATAAAAAGCATAGGTGAGTTCCAGGCTACCGTCGTTGTGGTCGAGGTCACAATGACCTCGGTCGGTCGGTCGGTCCTATTTAAATACCTCGCAGTCAGCCTTGGTGCCGGGTCCCTCCGTGCCGCGGGTCTTGTTCTCCAGGCTGACGTCGTGGATGAAGGTGTAACCCTCCGCCGTCGGGAAGTAGGGCGTCGGCTTCTGGCCGAAGTTGAACTCGACGGCGCAGTTTTTCACCAGGACGTGCGGGAAGAGGGCGCGGCCCGCCAGCGCCTCCTTGGTGCACTGGAACGCCGGGCCCAGCTCCACGCCGTTCTTGGTGTACGACATGTGCACCTCGTCGTCTTTGTCAAAGTCCTATTCATAGTAATGATAATGGAGAAAAAAGAAAGGTACATTGGATGTTAACCCATTTTGACCTGAGATCAGATTATAAAAATGTCTGTTTGAAAATGAGTTTTCTGAAAAAGCTATGTTTCTATGTCAGTCGTTCTTCGATTTTTCAAAAATAGCAGACCTACAAGCTCGTAGCGCGCCACTCGGTGGCGCGCTATGAGCTTGTAGATCTGCTATTTTTCTAGCTTTATAGCTAAAGCATAACATAATGCTAACACCAAAAGGGGTTCCCACACAAAATGGGTTAATGCTGGACATAAACATTATTCAATAATTATATATATATATCGTAGTGCTAGATATAGACTGTCATTCAGTAAAGCAGCAATGCCCTTCAATGTTTCTGGACTCTTAACCGCTGCAATTATTTTGCCACTCAAGTATTGTTTTGCATTTTACTCAAAAGTGTAGGGAAAACAACGCAACATATTGGAGACATCTGATGGGAGACAATTGATCCATAAACTTCCTGGTAACAAATCACCGAGCTCCACTCATATGTCTACAACCGCTAACTTTGTTTGAAAATGTGGTCATTTCAACTTGACATTGTCTCAGGCATTTCTGCAATTGCACACAATGCAAAAAAAAAAGAAGGAAAACCTGAAAATCCAATAAAATAAATTGCACTACAAAATACAGTATATACAAAATACAATAAACTATAACAACTACTACTTACAATGTAACAACCAATGACATCATTTTCACCAAACTTCTCTCCGTAATCGAAAAACTTGCAGTCAGACGACTTCTTTCCTGTCCCTCCGTAACCAAAGGAGAAGGGCTCCTCACCTGAAACACAGCACAAGTTTTCTTATTTTCCAAAAATGAGTTAATAGCACAGGCAGACTCTTCACATACTAGAGCATGTCTGAAATAGGTGTCAGAGCTGAAGTAGACATGTAACTATGAAATGCATGCTTAAACATGTAGCTAGGCGTAATGTTAAGAGACCACAGAAGTGAACCTTTCAAGCCCTGTTTTCTCAACTGTTTTCTGCAAGACATCACTCTATAAGCCATATCTCCAAAACTGGAGGGTCAAACTGAACAACCAATATGTCAATTTGAAGCTATGATTCCCTGCTTTCATATGAAATGAAAATAATTGTACATATGTATTACTGTCTGTGACTAATACTCTCTTCTCACCGAGCTGGATGCTGCAGTTGTTCAGGGACCATCCGATTCGAACAACGTGGGGGTCAGCCTCACTGCTGGGCAGATGTTTGACCGGGATCTCCTCATTGATCTTAGGAAGGAAAACAGGGAAAGGTTTTTTAGCCATTTAAAAATAGCAGATCTACAAGCTCATAGCGCGCCACCGAGGGCGCACGAGCTTGTAGGTCTGCTATTATTTTTTGTAATCGAAGAGCGACTGACATAGAAGACATTTTTTAGAATCTGATCTCAGGTCAGAATGGAAAACTGTCAGGATGTAGAAGACAATCTGATCTCAGGTCAGAATGGTTTAAAATCTGGCCCACCACCAACACAACTGACCTTCAGCTCACAACTGACCTTCAGCTTACAACTGACCTTCAGCTCATAACACACGCGGCCACTGCCGACACCGTGGGTGGCCCGGGCTCCGGCCCACAGGTAGGCAAAGCCCTCGATGGTCAGGGGATAGCCGGTGTAGCGGTCCCTGGACACCTTGAAGTGCAGGTCACAGTTGTCTGCAAAGATAACCATAGCATTAGCATTATGGTATGCTTTAGCTATTGAAAAATAGCAGATCTACAAGCTCATAGCGTGCCACCGAGTGGCGCGCTACGAGCTTGTAGGTCTGCCATTTTTGAAAAATCGAAGAAGGACTGACATGGAAACATGGCTTTTTCGGAAAACGGTCGGGATGTAGAAGAATTTTTTTAGAATCTGATCTCAGGTCAGAATGGGTTAACTTTAGGGATCAAATGGTTGTGCTTACAGGTATCGATCGTCACCAGAGTGTTATCGATGATCTCTTCCTCGTCTTCGGCGGGAGGCTGTGGCGTACGGGACCTGGAAAAAAACACTAAATTAATTAGACTGAACACAACTTTGCGTCATTTTATCAAACCACACCATCAGTGTTGTTTTCGTCGACTAAGAGCAAGACGAAAAATGTTCGTCGACTACCTTTTTTCACTGACGAAAACTGTCATGGAAACTAATTGAAAACTAAGCCATGATGACTAAAACTAAGACTATAATATGTTGACAATTTCGTCAGATAAAAAACTCGAGCTAAATGTTAGGAAGGGACTAGTGGACAAGAGTAATCCAGTATACGTCATTTTACACTTGGTTGCATGCTGAAAATAGCAGGTCTACAAGCTCAACTTGTGAGCTTGTAGATCGGCTATTGTAGATCAGCAAGTGTAAAATCAGCCATTATGACGGCATCAAGGCCCGCCAAAACACATTTTAGTCGACTAAATCACCTGCAGATTTAGTCGACTAAAACCATATGACATTTCGTCGACTAAAACTAGACCGACACTAAAACATTCCAGGTGACTAAAATGTGACAAAAAAACTAAGTGAAAACCATTCAACAGACTTATATGACTAAAACTTGCTGCCAAAAAAACAACAACAACACTGCACACCACACACACAGAGCAAACGGGGGTGTGAAAGCTATACCTCTTCTCCTCGCGGTGCTCATAGAACCCATAGCCCCGGTTGGCCTCGTCGTAGGGCCTCTTACGGCTCTGGGGTTTATCGGCTTCCGTCTTGACTTCGCCGTCGGTCGGCAGGACGGCTGCCTCTTGTTGCTCCGACTCACCGGCCGCTGGAGGCTTCTGCTCTGCCTGGGCAGTGGATCCCTCCTCCTCCTCCTCCTTCTCCTTTTTGATCTCTGTTTGAAACGACAGCAATTTAAAAATATTAATTACAATATAGAGAACTCAGTGGACCGGTCGACAAGTGTTAACCATAAGACCTTTGGTGTCGGCACTAAATGTCAACTTCCCGATGTGTCATTTACACGTCTAGCAGCCACAGATAACGTCCATATCCAGAGTAAATTAACCCATTTTGACCTGAGATCAGATTCTAAAAAATGTCTTCAACGTCCTGACAGTTTTCTGAAAGAGCTATGTTTCTGTGTCAGTCGTTCTTCGATTTTTTTAAAATAGCAGACCTACAAGCTCGTAGCGCGACACTCGGTGGAGCGCTATGAGCTTGTAGATCTGCTATTTTTCAATAGCTAAAGCATAGATTAGTTAGATTAAGTGCAAGATTGGGATAATGACATGAAGACCACTCAACATACGAGCGGGTAATTCATTGGGTCATGTAAATATTAAGAGTGCAAAGAAACCAATCAAATGCTACTAAGTAACTAGGATACTATGCAAACTTCAAACCTAGCATGTGTCTAAATAACATGCCATCTTAATAAACATACTTAGCATTTGTGGTCACAGTCAGCGCTTGTGATGTTCAGACGATCGGTGAAAGTTCCAACACACGATTACCGGTACTCATTTTTATTCTGGGTCGATCAAAACAGGCAAGTAGCCTTGGGAACCTGGGCCTATACGCATCTCCTGCTTCCTTAGGGGTGAAGTACAACCTGCTTGGACATGACCGCTAGTATGTCACAGAACATTTAGGAACTTGATGCGACCACCATTATGTGCCATTTGTATGGTCTGTGTCACTTTTTGACACGACTATTGACTCGGCCTATTGACAAGCTCAGTCTCACTGGGGTGGGAAAAATCACATCGTCGCTGACCACAAGACCACTTTGTGATCAAGACGAGACTTAATCCGAGTCGTCATTGATGATCTGACGAGCTCAGTCATTAGGTTCAGATGCCGTTTCCACAGGACAGCGCTCTATCGAGGATTCGAGGCTATGTGGCCAAAACAGATGCTCTCTAGACATTGGGGTGTGAGGAGCAGCACGGAGGGCAAGCTGGGTGTCTCATGAAAAAGAATCGTACTATTCATGCGATGTTGTTATGATACGAGCACTCTGTGAAGGCCTCATGTGCCACAAGGCACGGCGTGGAAAGGTGACAGTAACAGTATGAGACATTGTTTTATCGTAGTAATAAGAGGAGCGTGTGGAGGCAAGAAAAATGGTTGATTAAGATTCATACACCGATAAACCAGCAATGTACTGTCAGGACCGTGTGGGATGTAGACAGCTGGTCGTTTTCTATTCTAGACGGTAGTAGTTTTACACCTGGTCTAGTTTGCGTTTACACATTTTTGTCTTCAATGTTTGCGTTTACACGCTTTTGTCTTCAAGGTTTGCGTTTACACAGACACTCAAAACTGGACATGGGAGCCCCTCAAAAGAACGTTCAACGTTACCTTGTTTAATCTCAGGCTTGCCCTCCAGTTCTTCCCCGGGTTTGGACTTGTCGACATGCATTACGTCATCCCCACTGTCGTCGTCGCCGGGCGTTGTGACGTCCCTGCTGTCGTCACCAGGTGTCGTAACGTCCCTGCTGTCGTCACCGGGCGTGGTGACGTCCCTGCTGTCGTCACCGGGCGTGGTGACGTCCCTGCTGTCGTCACCGGGCGTGGTGACGTCCCTGCTGTCGTCACCGACGGGGATGACAGCGTCCATGCTGTCGTCACCGGGCAACAGGTCGTCCCGGCTGTCCTCCTCGTCGGGCTTCATGTCGTCCCGGCTGGCGTCGGCGTCCGCCGTGAAGTCAACGGGCACGCTGCCGCGGTGCGTCTGCGGAGGAGGGGGCTCGCTCTCGTCCTCCGCCTGCTCGGCCTCAAAGTCTCCGCCCGAGTCCTTGTCCTCGTCCTCCTCCTGGTCTAGGATCACGTGTCTCTCGATGTCCTCGTCGGCTTCATCTGCAGTCGAAAAGTCGACGTTTAACACTTAAGATTTTTAATACCTTTTTTTGAGGGACGCAAGCCACTCCTATGCCCAGCTTTGCGTGTGAGGTCTTAAAAGGTGAGGATAAAGATTGACAGGAAAGTGAGGACGCCAAAAGTGATTGACCCGGAATGTCAATGGCGGGAACCCCTTTTGGTGTTAGCATCATGTTATGCTTTAGCTATTGAAAAACAGCAGATCTACAAGCTCAGCTTGTAGGCCTACTATTTTTGAAAAATCGAAGAACGACTGACATAGAAACATAGCTTTTTCAGAAAACTTTTAGAATCTGATCTCAGGTCAAAATGGGTTAAGGGACCACACCCAAAGGGACTTCTTGGTCTATTATTGTATGCGTGTGTTGTTTGAGGGGCAGCTATAATGTAGTTTTTTGTCCTGCCATTGACAATGAATGAAGAATTGACGTCATGTGTCTGAGCAAATACGTATTTTTGTCCTACACAAAGATCAAATTCCCATTGACAACGAATGGGAATTTGTATGACGAGCAAATTGGTTATTGCAGTCCTACACATTCAATTCACATTAACAATAAAGCAATAGATGACTTCACGCGTGTGATTTTCTTTTCATTCGTGCAAATCTTTCACATTGAAGATGCAAATGTTCAATGTGTGGATATTTTTCTCAAGTTAAAAAAATATATATATAGGGCAGAGCCAAGAAAGTGCATGAGAAATACCTTTGCACAAAAAAAACGATATGGAGCAATCAGTGAAAAAAGACTAGAGGAATTAACAGCAGGGTACGCCAACAGCAGATATTATGTATGCTAATATGCAATACATTAGACCTATTGCACCATAGTTAGAGGGTTGGTGTGGCATAAGACTTTTTGGGTAAGTATAGTCTACATTTTGCAAATGTAGCCTACAATGTTCCATTGTTGCACACAAATCACTTTCAGGGATGTGGGGTAAAAACAATGAGCATCATTTTCGTACGAGTTAAAAAGAGTAGGGGGAAAAACCACTTGCCTCCGAGATCCTCACTCGGGACGTCCCGGGAGAGCTCTTCGTCATCATCGTCGATCTCCTGTATGACTGGCGGAGCGTCTCGAGACGCCTCATCATCCTCCTCCTCCTCCTCTTCTTCTTCCTCCTCCTCCTCCTCTTCGTCGTCGTCTCCTCCTCCTCCTGCGGAGAAGCGATCGTCGTCCTCCTGGTCCTCCGGAGGTCCGGACGCGGCCTCGGACTCCAGGGCGACTTTCAGCCGCTCCACCAGGTCCGCCTTCAGGCCTTTGATCTCCAGGCCTCGGCGCTGGAGCTCCTCTTTGAGCTCGTTCACTTTGAGTTTCTTCACGTCTACACTCATGGTGTCTGGATGTCCGTTTTACCCTTCAAAAAAACACACACACAAAATGAAACGCGCGTTGAAAACACAACACTTACAAGTTACAACCCCGCCGATGGTGTCATTCGGTTTGTTGATTCCGCTTAGCTTACGCGGGCTAGCTTAAAACAAGGCTAACAACACCGGGTATGCGGTAGTAGGTAGAACAGATTACTGCACCGTTAGCACATATCTGATCCACCCTGGGACCGTGCACAAAAACACATTCAACCTTAATAACAGTGTACGCGGCCGAAAACGCAGCAAAATGCAACCATCGGAATCGATTCAAATCAAACCTGGGGTTTGGCTGCACGCAATGTTCCGTCGACGAGTTAGCTAATCCGCTAATGATGCTAACGACACCGAATATGCAGAGCGCGCGGATTCTTCTGTTATGCGTCCCGCGTTGCGTTCATTTGAATCGTGCAAAGCGATGCTAGTGTTGAGCCTTATCTATGTTTGATGGCCAGTGTGCACGCCGCCGGGCTAAACGAAGCGGAATCGTGCTAAATAAAAAATAATAAGAGAATACAAGGCCTCGTACCTCCTCACACACGAGTTGCGCGGGTCTACTGAGGTCACGAGTGAATCGTATCAAGGATTGTATCGGCAGCCCCCTGGTGGCAGGAGTGTGTTCCTGTCCACTGATTCCGCTTTGTTTCTCTTTACAAAGAGGGCCATTATACCGCCATCTGCTGTCGATAATGGGTTGTTGTTTTGTCTTCTCGATGTTCTTGTATAATAATGGCATTTTCTGATATCCCTGAGCCTGACAACGTTTAATTTTGTCTAAACCTCGTTCTCTCAAAGAATAAAGCGACATGTTCTATTGTTAGTGGAATGAGTTAATCTCTTGAACTCCCATATCTCTCTCGGGTGGTCCAGGGCTCGACTAATGCCTTTGCATAATAAGGCATTTATAGAGCCATTTAGACCTGAGACCAGATTCTACAAAATGTCTTCTAAAATCCTGAGTTTTCTGAAAAACTATTTCTATGTCAGTGGTTCTCAAATTATTTCATGTCAAGGAGGCCCATACATTTAATTAAATTGGCTGCCGACCCCCATCTGAAAATATGTTGTTCCAGGGACCCCCCCCCCCCCCCCAGAAGCAAACATTTGAGTTAAAAAACATTGGCTCTGAAAGAATATAATTATATTCAAATATTTGCATTACATTTTCAGGATTAAAAAAAATAGCAGACCTACAAGCTTGTAGCACGGCACCCGGTGCCATGCTATGAGCTTGTAGGTCTATTTCCACTTCCCACCCAAAATGGGTTAGAGCTATGGACCAGAGTCTAGCTCTGGTCCCATATCTTTCAGCGTATTGCATCTAGACTCCTGCCTCTCTAGTATTTATTTAGGTATGAACCTTATCGAACATATGTTATATAGAATCTATATAACATAATAAGCAGTCAATATGGGACTTAGATATCTATATTATAGATATCTAAGTCCCATATTCAAAATGTACAAAAGTATCAGCATCAATATATACTTAAGTACCGTACTCATTTTGCAGAATGTCCCAATGTGTCGCATCACATCATATTGTGAGCTTGTAGATCAGCTATTTTCAAATATATATATATAAATATATATATATATATATAAGGCTGAAGTGGTTTAGTGTGTTTTGTAAATCAATGTGAGAATGATATGAAAATGCAGGATCAAAGCAACATTTATTTTCAACTAATTTACATCAACCATTTACAACATGCCAAAGCCACATAATCACATTCTCATAATTAGCCAACAAAGAGATTCAAAGTGTAAATATGTTCAACTGATGATTGAATGGGATTGATTATTAGTACCAAAGAAAACTACCGACAAGGCAGATATAACTTATGACAATCGGTTTTCTGCATGTTATTCTCAACTCTGGTACTGGACCATTCTACCCAATGCATTCCATCTATGTCAGACTTATTAAAACCTGGATTGGCAGGTGAAAGTGTTTAGCTACCCGATATTATAATGTATGCAGTGTTGGGTCAGACTTGGGCTTCACTCACACCTTTACAACAGACTTGCTTGTTGTATACCAAGGGTGTGATACATCTTGCCCCAATGCATTTCCAATGGGAGTCACATGGTTTGACACAACATTTGTGTTGTATGAGGGGGAGGGGGGGGGCAGTCGAAACACAGCCGAAAGCCATACAACAGCTTGTAGTCCAAAATGTTGTATCAAACCATGTGACTTACATTGGAAATGCATCGGGGTGGCCATGACACTTACATCTTGCTTACATCTAGCATGCATCAATGTTGTATGCTAGATCGAAAGCCGAAAGGTGTGAGTGAGGCCTTACTCCCGTTGCATTCGTTCAGCATAGTGTCAATTGGATGTTTTGGTACTCGGGTCAGAGTATCTGGCCCGAGTATGAGTACTTGAGGGTGGTATCGGCCCCGAGTACCCGATACCAGTATCGGTATCGGAACAACTCTAGTCTGATCCTATACCATGTTTGAGAACCACAACATGGCGCAATATGTGATGCATGCTCATTACTCGGAGAACTTGGGGAAAAACAATTCACTTCCAAGAGTACTTCATGTCACTGTGGGATCATCGACAATACAAAAAGGCAAAGATGCTGTCGTTAACAGATCTAGATATGTCATGTTCACCATCATCTAGTTTATATATATTACACAGTTGAACTCGCAATGGAAGGACAAGATAAACCAAATTATCACACTATGAATATCATAGCAATCCCCCTTTCAATTGGTTGCTCAAAACATGAGCAAAATACCCCAAAACCACGACATACTTGTATGCATAGGTCAACTTCTTGCACCCGAGCCTTAGGTGCGGTGTTAAAGTGTGTGTGTGTGTGTGTGGGGCAGGGCTGTTATGGCAGTGCCACATTGGCGCACACATCTTCATTTACAACACATTAGTGACAATTAAATTTCCCCCATCACCACTTGGCTAAGAAGAAGAGCCGTCACTTGTATCTTTCCGGGGTGGCGCCGGGGGGAAGGACAGCAGTAGCCTGTTGACTTCCCGGAGCCGCGCGTCCAGTGTCTCTGTGGTCAGTGCCAGCTCCCCTATCTGAGTCTGTAGACCGTTGATGGTCTCGTTTAGCTCGTCCTCCTTGTTGCGCGAGTTGGCCGCCTGGCGGCTGTACTCCAGCACCATGCAGGCGCCCCCGACGAGGAAGATGATGGCCTCTCCGAGCAGCTCCGCCCCGAGCTCGGCCGCCGCGTCCTCGTTCAGGGGCTTGATGGCGGCGCCGCGGAACCCCATGATGCGCATCTTGCTTCTCATTTCGACCCAGTGGTATACTGTGGAAGGAGGACAAAAGAAGGGCATTATTATTATTATGACACCAGTTTCTATGTCAGTATGGTTCTTCGATTTTTCAAAAATAGCAGACCTAGTGACCTACAAGCTCATAGCGCGCCACCGAGTGGCGCGCTATGAGCTTGTAGATCTGCTATTTTTCAATAGCTAAATTATAACATGTTTGAAACACCAAAATGGGTTAAAGAAGGGCAGTACCCTGCCATCCTTCGGTCAGTTCAAAGGAATGCTCCAGAACATTTTGATCACCGTGATTGCCCCTGCTTCAATTCAATTTTTTTCCATTTGACTGGTTCTGTATAATGAAGTTCCTTTGTAATTTATCCTGATTTATAATGTTGTTTGATGTATTGTTTTTTTACTGTATTCTGTGTATTGTAAACCTCGGCTACATTGAAAATGAGGGCATAAATAAAGGTGATGATGATGATGACTTCCCCTTGTGCCTTTCTCCCCGTTTAGAGTAGACTTCTAATGAATACAAAATTTTTTGACTGTCAAATGGCTGCCTGTAGTACTAAAATATGTTTTTTGTTTTATAGAGCATGATTTAAAATTCTTCACAACAAGCTGAGACTAATTTACTCTGTGGATTGACTATAGATTATTCACATTGACATAAATTTGATTACATTTATAACTGTAAAATCTAAATCTCATACACCATACAAATACCAATACAAGAGGTGCAGATACAGGAGTCTGACTTTTGCTTTCGTATGACTTTGTCAACTAGCTACTACTACAGGTATACCTCTTGGGACACGCCACAAATAACTCAGAGAGGAGAAGAGGTATTCATCTATATCTGTAAATGTGCCATGTCTCTGTGTGTCTGAAATCCCCCCCCCCCCCCCCCCCCCACTACTGAGACAGACTTCCCCACAGTAACTTTATTTAAAATTGATGCTTTAATACCTGTCAAGTCTTATTTGTTAAGTTTAGATGTATTCTCTTTACTCGCCTAGACGACAAACTAGCCCCTCTCGGAACCCCCTGGGTCAGCCCAATCCGAACCGAACCGGGCTGACCCGTAGGGTCCCTGTGCGTTACTTTGTTTTCGTATGGGAATGTTGGAACGTGGACATAAATATCCTCGGTAACATCGTGTCTGCGCCGTTTGACGTCTTCTATTCGTTTGAGTTATTCTGAAGGTGTCAACTATAAGTACCTATACATACCGCTGCGAATTATCTTGTGTCGCGGAAGCCATTAAGTATTTTTAAGTACTTTGTTTGACCGATTTGGTCGCTTTGATTCTTCTTGTTTATTTACCGTTTATTGTACCGCCTCCCGATGTGCGGTTGGCTTGTGCCCTACGTCCCTGCCTCTGATCTGCTCTGTCATAGCTATAGCGCCACTAGCTAGCCAGATAGGCGGTACAATGAGGTGTCAATAAACAAGGAAGGAAAAGAAGAATCAAAGCGACCAAATCGGTCAAACAAAGGTTTATAGGTACTTAAAGTTCACACATTCAGAAGCCCTCAAACGAAAAGAAACCGTCAAAGAGCGCAGAAGGACGTATTCGAAGGTATTTACGCTTATTTATGTGTGCGTACCCGGTGGCAGGGTGGAGGTGGAATTGGACTCCATGGTCTGGGTCTCAAAAATGTCAGAAACTTCAGTACCATTGGGTTCTGCTTGTAGGGCTAACGACAAACCAACAACAGTATTGAATTAAATATTGATCTCCCCCTTACTGTTTAGGCTATGTTTCTTTTTACCTCCTTTACATGATTTCCTGTTTTTTACATTAGAAGTGTATATTTGTTGGTCTCTAAATGTACTGATGAATTGAAAATGGTGGACCCTGTTGTAAACAAGTGTAATGCTTTATCAGGGTGTCGTCCACGGTCCACAGTAACAGACTAACAGTCTTTGTATTGAGTTGTGTTTTCATGTGAAATGTACCCAATTCTGCAAACTGTTAATACATATTTCAATCAATCTATCGCTATATGTTCTTATTCTTACTGAAAATATCGCAATAATAATAATGAAACACCTCAATTGAGGTCCTCAATGACCTACGAGTCCCTCCTCCGTGAGTTCGCCTTGAGCCCCATTGGTCAGACAACCATACAAGCCACCGCCGTGAGTCAACCGATTGGCGGAAGGTCAGAGCCACCTGGAGCCGATTGGCCGTTTCACTCCTCCGCTGCATCCCATGCTTCATGCAGCCTCTCCGGGGCAGTGGCTGAACTCTAGCCGTCATTGAGACGCCGTTAAAGCTCTTACCGTGCGCGGGAGGCCCGCAGATATACGTCTTGAAGAACTCGCTCCGTCTAGCCCCGGCCTTTATCCGGTTGGCCACCGGCTTGCTCAGTTGCCTGACGCCGAGGTAGAGGAGCTTGGCGATGGGGAAGGCACCGACCACCATTTTAGCGGAAACACTTTTGCGAATGAGAGGGCAGGGGAGGCGGGATCAAAGCCTGGGTGACGCCAGGGTGACGCGAGGTTACGCATCAACTAGTCCACGCCCCGGCTTCACCACGTAAACGTCCGTCAAAATCACAATTCAATTGGTTGTGATGAATTGAACATGGTGGACCCTATTGTAAACAAGTATGCTTTATAACAGTGTTGTATTGAGTTGTGCTTGAAATGTGCTGTAATTCTCCAATCTGTTATACTTTCAATTCAATGTTATATCAATCAATCAAATCAACCTGCACATACAGTGTTAGTTTACTATTTCTAGAAGGAAATATCATTGTTTCATCAAAAATAATACTGATCATACATATAAATATAATAATAATATTAAATATATATATATATATATATATATATATATATATATATATATATATATATATATATATAGTATAATTAATATATTATAGTAAAAATGTAGGCCTACGGTAGCCTACATACATCTTAATAATGTATAAGAAAACATATGCATCTTAAATCTGTCTATCCGAGTGAATAAATATATGTCATGAAAATGAAAGAGATCATCCTATTATCCCATGATTATTACTTATCCGTGTGAGAGACTGTCTGGCCGAGCCATAATGTTGCAGAAACACCTGTATCGGGTTACATTATAGCCTAATATGGTTACCATGGTTACGAGCAGAGCGGAGCCGGGCAGCCAGCGGTGGGTTGGACCTTATATTCCAAAATAACTTTAGTCAATACGCAGCTATGACAAAATGTCTGGATCGCCCCCCCCCCCTCCAACACCCACACACACACATGCACACACACACACACGCACACACAAACACGCACGCGCGAACACACTCACACAAATACGCGCGCGTGCATACAAACACGCACACACACACACACACACACACACACACAGTGTGCACAGACATAAACATACTACAGAGAGAGACACACGAGAGAGAGAGAGAGAGAGAGAGAGAGGGAGAGAGACGGAATAACTTCTGCGACTTCTGGGAAGGACTTTTTAAGCACGGTTGGATTTCCTTCTGCCTTCAAGTGGAAGATCGGTCTCTCTTATAAAGGTAGGTAAGGATGATTTGTCTCTCAAGATCGCGCAATAGCCTGCCTGATAATCAATAACGCAATTATGATCCATTACTTTCTTTCACCAACGCACGCATTTAGCGGTACCGCTCGGCGGAGTCGGCGCTCGCTGCGTGGGATAATGTAATGTATTGAAATAAAGTTATAGATGGACCATTGCTATTAACGCTATTGTTCCTTTCCTTTCCTTTCATGGCATTCATGTGACAGACAGAGGATTCATTCTCTCCCACGTGACTTTTCGTTTCAAAGAAAGAATGTGAGAAATTGCACGATTGCTATTTTATATCTGGAAATGTCTGGTTTTCGAAGTTCAATATTGTGTCTTGTGTGAGGAGAGAGAGAGAGAGAGAGGGGTTGAATGTGAGGAGGAGCTTATTCAGACCATAACTCTCAAACAAACTAAGCTTAATGGAGATCAGATGTTTCTTTCTTCTCTGCACTGAACCAGTGATGGAGCTTTTTTTACTGGCAGGACGTTGATGATGTGCAAACTTGACCTCAAACTGTCACAAACCTCAATCTCAACCCACAACTTATATAATACTATAAAGTGGAATTTGTCTTTTTCATTGCAGAATGACCATAAGTGGTTTGATTGATTGATTGATTGATTGATTGATTACTTAACAGATTGCAAATAGTACAGTTTTACAATGGTGCTGAAAGGATAACACAAAAAGCCCCAAGGGCTTGTTTCCATTGCAGTCCTATGTATTAAATTAATCAAGACAGACATTTAAAGATGTACAGTAGCATATAAGAAATCATCAAGACTGTAGTATAGCAAGAAACATGGGCTGTACATGTGTGAATGTGTCAGTATGTCAATTAAGTTTTACTATGCTGATGGCAAGGGAACAGAATACCATAACCTTTGTAATAATTAGCTTTGGATGGCAATCATGGCATGTGTGAAGCAGCAGTCTGACTGTCTCTCAAAACCAGCTGGGCAGCATTGTGAGCTGTGTTAAAACCTGCAGTCTGGCATTTGTCACTATCTCAACCACTCCTGGAATATGACTTTCCCCTATAGTTTCTGATCTGTCTGTCTGTCTGTCTGTCTGTCTGTCTGTCTGTCTGTCTGTCTGTCTGTCTGTCTGTCTGTCTGTCTGTCTGTCTGTCTGTCTGTCTGTCTGTCTGTCTGTCTGTCTGTCTGTCTGTCTGTCTGTCTGTCTGTCTGTCTTTTTATTTATTTATATATATATATTATTTATCCCACGATTTTGTAACCCATTTTTCACCCCTGTGTCAATCATCTAATGTGATCCTGGGCTCTACACACCCTCCGCCAACCTGGGGAGAGCAACGGACTTAACTCATGCTTCCTTCATGCTTGAGTGTCCAAGTTGCTCCTTTACACCGGACAGGGGGGAGTTTCCCTGGTTGGACGTAGCGCGTGGAAGGAACACGTTATTCCAACCAGTTCCTTTCCCCTCCATCAGGCGCCCCGGCTGGCCAGGGGGAGGCAGTTTAGAGACCAAGATTACTGCATGTTTTTGTGAGGGTACCTACCCTAGGGGACACGGGGAGAACATGCAACTCCACACAGAAAGGCCCTTTTGCCAACCCCGCCTTCGGGTATGGGCACTGATGACGCGTCTGTCTGTCTCTGGCACAAACAGATTCATCCACATTCACAACACCCACTCTTTTACACCTGTAAACTTGTGACAGACATCCATGATACTTAAACACACACACACACACACACACACACACACACACACACACACACACACACACACACACACACACACACACACACACACACACACACACACACACACAGTGTGTTACACAATGCCATTGTTTTCTCTAGGCCGTCTGGTGATTAGAAGGTCACCATAGTTCAGGCTGACCTGACTTGACCTGCCCATATTATATGTGTCAAAGTAGTTGTCGTGGTCATCTGAACAGCCCAATCGGCTGCAGGGCTTAAACTAAAAGGGTTTGTTCTCTTCCATTTTAACTATACTAGAGGTTCGGAGTCGATCGAGTTGAACATGTTATGAAATCGGGACACGTTGCAGCCCTCACTGATCCAACAGATATGGCCATATTTGGAGAAATCTATATCTATATCTGTCGGTCCTTGTCCCTTCCATACTATAGGCTGACTGATTTGTTGGTGCCTGATGCCATGAGGATGGCACATCGCGGGGGACAGTCCACGTTCTAGCCCTAGCTGCATTGGGGAGTCCTTGGTGTATATCAGTGGTACCCAAAGGTTTTCATGCATGTCAAGGACCCCCAAATTGACATGTTTTAGCCCGCGGACCCCAATTTGAAAAGATATGCCAAGGACCCCCCCATAAGAGAAGACTTTTACGGCTCTAGCAGTGATTCTCAACCTGTTTAACTTTAATTTCAAGGACCCCCAATTTATATTACAAAATCAATGTTAATTTAACTCAGAGTGTACAAAATTGATCCAAATGGACCCTGCATTTGTACACTCTCAGAGTTACAGACCCATGAGGGTCCATTTGGTTCCAGACTATTATCTAGCTGGGGACCGCCTGGAACTCCCTCAAGGACCCCTAAGGGTCCCCCGGACCCCACTTTGGGAACCACTGGTGTAGCAACCACATAACATCTAGAGGCTGGTGTCATAATAACTCTTTGTTGAAACGGCATGTATCAACCACATACACATCTAGAGGCTGGTGTCATACTCATAACTCTCATCTATAGGCTGGTGTCATACTCATAATTCTTTGTTGCAAGTTCGGCATGTGTATTAATGTTGTGTGTCACCGAGAGATTCCTGGTGGGAACAACAGCAGTGTGACTTTTGGAGGTGAGGAAGATAATTGTGCTAGATGCCACACAGTCAAACAGCACTACAGCAGCATCCTGTCCTGAGCACACAACTGTGTGTAATAAGCTATAATTGCTCAGTGTTATGTGATTAGTCTGTTATTGCCACTGTCGTAATGTTGTTTTGGTCTGTAGTTGCTGGAATTGTACTGTACTTCTTTCCCCCAGACAATAATGGTTATTATAATCTCTGGCCTTGCGAGAGAAAATCTGTAGCCTATACAGAGTTGTTTTATGTGATGCATTTTGTTTAGCACAGACAATAATCATAGTGAATGGATTTGCTTTTTTAATTTAATTTAATTGAAAACCACTCAAACCCTAACTGACCATATGGTCCCTCAGGTTCAGGGGTCTGTACTGGGCCCTCTCCTTTTTTTCCCTCAACACCAAATCTCGGCACAAAATGTGTTATATATATATATAGTTATAACCTACAATGAGAGACTAACATGAGCAGAATGATTAGTTGTCTGTATTTTAATATTGCTGTATCAATGTTTATTCCTGTGGTTTGCCCCTCATTGTCGAGGGGCGCTAGCCAATGAAAAGACATCATGTGGCAACCAAGTCTATGGACTTTACTGTTTGTTTAGGGCAGTGAATGTAAAACGTCACCTGGCTGATGTAAATACTGCCCTCGCTGCACCCCTCACTTCATACAAGTGTGATTTTGCATGAAGTAGTGGGTGCCCACCAAAGGAGCCCCTCACTTCATACAAGTGTGATTTTGCATGAAGTAGTGGGTGCCCCCCAAAGGCGCCCCTCACTTCATACAAGTGTGATTTTGTTCTATATCTTGGCCCCTCAACTGTAAGTAAGTAAGTAAGCCTTGCCGAGCCATGATGGCAACCGTACTCCGAGTTGAAATGAATTAAAGGTTACGATGATCATGACTGTCTGAATGGTCTGCTGTTCTATTGTTAATGATTTCGTTATTCGAGGATTGTTTGAGACATTTTAATAGGAAGGGAAGCGACACACAACGTGTGTTCATATACTGCATATTTGGTCCTGCAATATTTATTCAGTGATAACATCTGTGACATTATTTGAGCAAGCTCAGGGCCTCCAGAATATTGTCTATGTGTTCCCTTCTATTCAGAGACCTTAATTAGTAGTAGAACGTCTGGGAAAACACAGCCCGGCTCTAAAATTCAACCCACACACCTCACCATGTCAGCAGACCTTTAAGGCAAACTGCCCAAACTCAGTATTGGTAAAGCTCTCTTTCTGTCTGAGAAACCCGATGAATATGGAATTCCCCCACATAAGTCCTTTAATAACTATAGCTCAACTAGGAAAACATAGGAAAGAAATCTGGAAATATCCAGCTGTACAGTTAAGGACAGGCTTGTCTGGTTTTGTCCATTAAAGATTTTGTCTAAAATTAGTAAAATAATTTCCCAGAACCGAAAAGTCACCTCAGCTCCTCCAGCTTTTTAAAACGTGTTACATTCATACTGTGTTTATAAACCATTCACAAATACAGAAAGTATTTTTTTGCAAAGGGACACATTGTCACTATCCAGAAAGCATTTGTGTAATGCACGTGGTCTGGTCTCCGAGGCTATGAAATGTGTGACAGGACAGGACAGGACAGGGCCATGGACAAAGAGAAACTTAGAGAATATTGTTTTCATTTTTATATCGTGGGGTTCTGAATCTGATCTCACGTTCATTACTACATTCAGATGCAAGCGCTAGACTGCAGAGCCACAGGCCCTGGAATCTTTTGTGGTATAACTGAATGATGGAACGAATTGGCATCTAAACCGATGTGCCCTGAGCACTTTCTAGAACACTGAAAGACAGACAGGCACAGACAGAAGAAACAACTGATTTATTATTGTTTTCCCTGGAGCGCAGCTAGCGCCATGGATACCTGATATGTCACTTCAGTATGCACAGAGCCTGCCAGCTGCCATTTACAGGCATTGTGTGGCTTAATACAGTAAACCTTCTGTTTCAAGCTGCTGTCTGTCTTGTGTCTGCCTTCAGCGAGTTTTGAGTGCTTGAGTAAGAAAATAAATAATTAAATGGTGCATTTATATATATATATATATATAGCGATTTCATCCAAAAGCGTTACATTCACACTCATTCATTCATACACCGATAGCAGAGGAGGAGGAGACCATGCGAGGCACCAACCTTCACATCGGGAGCAAATAGGGGTTCAGTGTCTTGGTCAAGGAAAGGAAAGGTACTATGTTTACCCAGGGTAACTGGACTAAGCTCAAGAACTTGTTTACAGCCAGGCCCTGCTCATAGAACATTTCATGGTAGAGGTTCAATGCCTTGTCCAACCTGTTTAACTTTAATTTCAAGGACCCCCAGTTTGACATGCGGACCCCCATTTAATGGCATTTCTATCTCTTGGGCACTTCAGCGGTGTTAATTTTAACGTGCCGGTCCGGGGATACGAACTAGCAGACCGCTCTGCAAACCGTTCGGCCACCGCTGCCTTAACGCTGCCAGGACACTTCGACACTAACTCTGGGGGAGCCCACAGGGATCCAACTGGGAACCTCACAGTTTGGAGACCGCAGGCGTTTTGTTCTCAAAAGACTGACGCCCCTGCCTGAAAAGCGCTATGTAAAAATTGTATATATTATTCGAGACAATTTCAAGCCCATGTCATAGTCAAAGTCGTACGATTTGGCACACACGTTACCACAGTGACATTTAATTGTTTGCCCGCATTTGACCCATCTTTTGGAGCGGTGATCTGCAGCCGTGGCGCGCTCGGGAATCGTAGATGTATTTGACCCCCCCCCCCCCAATCCAAGCCAAGCCTTGATGCTGAGTGCCAAGCAGGGAGTCATTGGGTCCCATTTTTACAGTCTTTGGTATATGACCCGGTCGGGGGTTGACCCGGCCAGGGATTGAACACCCGACCTCCCAGTTTCGTTTCACTCTAACCACAAGGCCATACTGTCTGGTGATCTGATGTGCTAGTGGCAGGCTAATGTTTCACATGAAACCAAATGTTTACTTTGGCTGACAATGGACTGCGATGTGATTCTGCAGTCTTTGAAGCATTGGATATTTTCCGAATGATCCAAAACCATGTTACACTGCTAGGAATCGCTGGCTATCGATATATTGCTTTTTGAGCGGTGCTAACCTAGCCTGGCTCCAGCCCTGAATCGCTACCATTAAAAAAAGATATGTCCTGGCGAAGTGAAACGAAAATTCAGACTGTGTGTCGTCAGGCTAGTAGTAAACCAACTTTGAGCGTTTGTCCCAGCACAAACGTTGAATGCCATTGACAATGAATGGCCAGTTTTGAGTGTAAACACAAACATTGAAGACTGTTTGTGTTTACACTCAAAACCGGCCATTCATTGTCAATGGCATTCATGAGATGATGTGATGCAAATAGCCTGCATCCTGCATCCCTCACTAAATTGAGAAAAAGAACACAGTCATATGTCTACCCTCCGGGGGTCCCGAGATGCAATACTGTACTCAGTATTGTACTCTGACATCTAACCCTAGAAGTAGGACTCATAAAATGTCCCTGGGAGGCTGGGTGAAGTGCACTTCACTTGTCTTTTTCTTGCACTATAGATGTTGTTTATGTCCTGTGTATGTAAGACTGAGAGTGCTCTGAGCAAAATACATTTCATTGTATACTCTTTATCTATACATATGACAAATAAACCTGAACCTGAACCTGAACCTGAACCATCTAAAAGACCACCCCTGGGTCCCGGGACGCATTACATTGAAAACCTATTCACATCACTGATGTTCGATGTTAAGAGCACCCCTCACTTCACACAGGTGTGACTTTTTTTTAAATGTCACCTGTGGGATGTTGTAAAGTGTTAGCTATAGAGGTAACTACTAAACTCGACTTGACTCGACTCGACAAACAATGCAATATAAACAGCCATTAGCAGACAGCATAATAAGCAAACAAACAAGCAAACATTAGCCCCGGTGAGGGAAAACAGGGCTATAAGCTGCCTGTCACTGAAGGCCAAACTGTGCTGTTCTGTTGTCTGTATGATTCTTATCCTAAAGTCCCAGCTCAGTGTGTGTGTGTGTGTGTGTGTGTGTGTGCGTGTGTGTGTGTGTGTGTGTGTGTGTGTGTGTGTGTGTGTGTGTGTGTGTGTGTGTGTGTGTGAGAGAGAGAGAGAGAAACAGAGAGAGAGAGAGAGGATATGAAGGAGCATTTGCTACTAAAAGAGGAGGGGCAGGAAATTAAAAGGATGCGTCCTTGCCAGGAAAGTCAGAGTTGAACAGAAAACCAGAGAATGGGCCTGACATGTAATGAGTAGTCATTGCTTAGGAACATAAAAGCCTGGAGAGGGGAAGCAGGGCGGTGCAGCAACTTCAGGTCACATGCAGAGACACACCCTAGGATTCTGCTGAGCCTAATCATTATTGTCTTCTTTAATCTCCCTTTACTTCCCACAGTCACGATACAAAAGGTCTCTCTTTTTATCTATGTGAACTTGTTTCCAAAGCATTGCATTGCAAAAACGATGCCATTTGATGTTCGTATGTTCTTTGAGTTTCCATATCAACCACAGTTGGTATGGTATCAAGTAATAATTATGTTTATGCCTCCGGTGATATGTTCCAAAAGATATTGACTCATATCACACACAACTAAAGAAAAACAAAGGAGAAAAATAAGCTAAGAGCCGCATCCTCAGAGCATCCAGTGATATGTGGGCTACTGTTTGTAAGTAATGTTACTGTCTTTTCCTGGTACATTTCAAGAAAGACTATGACTATCACTTTGGGGAATTCATTGAAAGTCTTTTCATAGGCAGTAACCTGACACTATTATGATACACGGCAAAATATCCACAGCGTTAATTTCACTCGGAGAGTGCGCAGATGGGGCCTATAGCTGCATGGTTCCATTTGTACACACAATTCTTACTGTGTACACTGAGCGAGTAAACATAGAAAGAGTCCTTGAAAAACCACGTGAAGGGAAAGTGAAGCGGGACGGAATGCAAAGAAAACAGAAGGCTGGGTGCAGTGGACTTGTACAGGAGGTCTCCCCGGACATGTGCGTATGTCACACTAGTCGAAACATAGAAGGGATTTTTGTCCAGTGTCCACTTTAGTCCACTTTAGTCTGGAAATGTGACATTCTTTGACCTCTGACCTGGTGCCAATTTCTTTTTTTTTTTACACCTCTGCTGCTTAGCGGACGGTGTGGTGTTGTAGAGAAGGTCTCCAGCGTCCACTTCATAAAGTCCATGCACTCCAGTGAATAGCATTTATCCATTTAGATAACTTTTTAGTTACACAGAAACATTACTTATTTTTACATTTTTACATAATGTGTAGCATCGTTTAAATGCTTAATTTATAGTTTTAATGTGAATTTTTATATATTCTTTCAATACTCTAGAGGGTACTCTTATTTTGAAGAGATCGTCTTACATTTGCTAGCTTAGATTTGCTAGAAAAACAGTGCCACTGGGGGTCAAGTGAATTTTGGAGCAGAAAACAGGAAGAGAGAGAGAGAGGGAGAGTGTCTAGTGGTGATTGAGTGAGCGAAGAGGTTGAGAGAGAGAGAGAGAGAGAGAGAGAGAGAGAGAGGGAGAGTGTCTAGTGATTGAGCGAGCGAGGAGGTTGATCGCCCTGACGGGTGTGAGTCATGTTTAAACCCTGCATGCTTCTTGTCTCGGCAAACAGAGATAAGCTTCAGTTCCCGGTTCTGCTGGAGTGCCTCACAGGGAGGTGTGGTGTGGAATGTGAGTGTGTGTGTGTACACACACACACACACACACACACACACACACACACACACACACACACTGTTGTCTGAGTGCTTGCTGGGCCTGGACGGCGTTATGACGACCCTTTGATGACCTTTTACACTTGATACATCGTTTCCTCTGTAAACACGACTAATATTAACCTGCCTGTCAACAACACAGCAATACATGACATGACAGGGTAAGTAATAATAAAGAGTGAATGTCAGTATGTTTTGTAGATACTAGTATAGGCTGTGTTGTTTAGATGCCTGTAAGTATCTGTCTTCCTTCTGTCTGCTGTCCTAGTTATTTTGTAGGCCTTTTTTTCTTAGAATTCTAATTACCCAATCATTATGTTTCCTGTTGTTGGTTTGACTAGGGTTCATGTCACTCACGCCGACCTCGGTACTGGATCTGGATAAGAGTGTCTGCTTAATGCCTAAAATTTTAATATTTTCCCTTAAAGTTTAAACCTTTGGAGCAAAAAGTTGGAAAACGTCTGCATTGATTAGATGGCACAATATGGGCACCATTGATAAGCGCTGATGCAAAACTACGTTTTTGTGATGCCACGTACTGCAGTAGGGGCTGAACGTCAAAAAAGAAAAAGAATTGCGATATGTGCGTTCCAATATAAAAATCACACCTGTGTGAACTGAGTGTTGCAACTCCCCTCTCTCTCCTCCCTCCTCTCTCTCTCTCTCTCTCTCTCTCTCTCTCTCTCTCTTTCTCTCTCTCTCTCTCTCTCTCTCTCTCTCTCTCTCTCTCTCATTAGCAGGCAACAGTCTCTCTCTGTTTCTGGCACAACAGCGCCCCTACTGGTACTGGTGCTCATTGACGTCACATACATAGGTGAACCAACACATAGGTGAACACGGACATTGCTGTTCCTTGGAGTGGTTGCACCACTCAAAAATAATATAATTTCAACAGCCTTGTGATATGTATAGGCCTCGTTAAAACTCCATTTGGAAAGAATGTATCATCAATCACGGATTAGGGTTCAATGCTCTGGCAGAATGTCCACGAAGCCATTAATCATATAAGTCATATCAGATGAACTCAACTGTACTGTTTTTCTTCCAGATTAATGATTGAAAACCATGGCAGTTTTCTTTAAATGTTCTATCAAGAAGTAAAACTGTTCTTAGTGCAGTGTGACTGACTGGCCCAATTATGCTTTGCATAATAATTTGTGTCACTAATCTATTGCACGTGTGCACATTGCGAATGTCGATCTGGAATGGAATTCTGGATACAATATTGTGCAGCCCAAGTATATATAGATACAGTATGCTATAATATGGCAGAGAGCTAGTAGACTAATGTTGTTTACAGACACTTTCTTGCACCTGTCTTTCAGGATTTTGAAAGGCGTGGAATCACTGAGTTATTGATGAAGCTTGGTTGAACTTGAGGTTGAATCTGTTTACTCGTTAACCATATGCATTTATATCGAAATTAAAAAAAAAAAGTCTTCTAGAGTTAAAAACGTTCTGAAAGAATATATTCAAGGGCCCAGGCCGTGGCGTAACGGTCTGGGCACCTGACTGGTAATCCAGTCGCAGTGTGCCGCGGGTTCGACTCCCGAGCCCGACACGGCCTTTACTGTATGTCATCCCCCCATCTCTCTCCCGTTTCCTGTCAGCCTACTGTCTGTCCCTTCAAAAATCAATAAAAGGCGTAAGCCGCAAAAAAAAAAAGAATATATTCAAGGATTTGAGGCACATTTTCACGATTTTTCTAAAATAGCAGACCTACAAGCTCGTAGCGCGGCACTCGGTGCCGCGCTACGAGCTTGTAGATCTGCTATTTTTCAATAGCAAAAGTAGAACAGAATGCTTTAAAAAACACCAAAAGGGGTTCTCGCCCAGAATGGGTTAACAATGAACTGATTGGCTACACAAAGTAGAATGATAGAGCTTATTTAACCTTTATCAATAAGTAATAACATTGTATATTGTTATTGTTGAAAATGGATTATTAAGCTCATTTAATTCATATAAGAAGTACTTATTTCTGGCTGTTTCCAACCAGTAAAATGCAGAACACAATGTGCAGATGCTGTGTCTGCATTGTCGGTTCATGCTCTGGAATGTTTCCTCCCTCCAGAGATATTCCCCCGTAAGGCCTGAATTCTTAGCGTTTAACACCCTGATTCATCTTGTCATCTTTGTTTTCATTTAATAATACACTTCGAAAGCGATACAGTATTTTTGCACTTCACTTTACCATCTCTTCGCCGCTACTCCCTCCTGTTGTGAAAGGAAAGGAAAGGTACTATGTTTACCCAGGGTAACTGGACTAAGCTCAAGAACTTGTTTACAGCCAGGTCCTGCTCATAGAACATTTCATGGTAGGGGTTCAATGCCTTGTCCAAGGGCACTTCAGCGGTGGTCATTTTAACGTGCCGGTCCGGGGATACGTACTAGCGACCTTCCGATATCAAGACTGCTCCACAAACCGTTCGGCCACCGCTGCCACAAACGGACTGACAGTGTGACTGAGTTCTTGTCCTATATATCGCAGTGGTGGAAAGTAACTAAGTACTGTACTTAAGTAATACTTTGAAGTATTTGTACTTTGTTTCCAATTTCCAATACTTTCACTTCTACTCCACTACATCTCGGAGCCAAAATCTTACTTTTACTCCACTACAATTATTTGAACAATTTAGTTACTAGTTACTTTGGAGATTTACATTTTGATTAGAAAACCTACATTAACCACTTATACATTTCGGCCATTTGAAAATAAAATATGTAATAGACATGTACACATCTTGAACTTGTGAAATGGCACATTCCGCACAATGAGTACTTTTACTTTTAGTACTTTAAGTACATTTTGCTGCCGATACTTTTGTACTTTTACTCAAGTACATTGTCACTTGTCATTGTTATGTGGTCGATAGTTGTTTTTAAAACATGCTTTAAATGAATAGACTATGACTTGACTATAGCTTCTTCTATGTTTATTCTTTAAGGCAGAAACCATTCAAAAAATGCTGAGTGCAACTCCCATCAATGTAACTCCAAAACAAAAAAAAACAAAAAACATCCAGGTTTTTGTTGAAGCACTTTCTTAATACTTTCCATTGGTTGAATTATTTATATCCCCTCCTATGCCCAGCTTTCCGGCTTTGTGTTTACACAAACATAGGCTTGTGTAAATACAAACATAGGCTTGTGTGAACACAAACATAGGCTTTTGTAAACACAAACATAGGCTTGTGTAAACACAAACATAGGCTTGTGTAAACACAAACATAGGCTTGTGTAAACACAAACATAGGCTTGTGTAAACACAAACATAGGCTTGGGATTGTGGAAAATGTCAACCATTTGCTCGTCAATGTATATGTAGACGAGCAAAGCGGCTAACCAATCACATAATCGATGATGTACAATGATAAGAGCGCCCCTCACTTCACACGGGTGTGATCTTTTTTAACCAACACAAGATGTAAAGGGTGTTCAATAGCATTGATTGAAAAATGCACTTTGGTGGTTTCTTCCGTGGACAACAAATGATAATGTTAATTACATACACAGCACTTATGTAGCCTAGCTATCATATTACCAAACTATAGTGGTGTGTGCGCGCATGTGTGTGTGTGTGTGTGTGTGTGTGTGTGTGTGTGGTATTAGTGTACCCTCTCATCTGTCCAGGTGTGTGAATGCACCTGTTTGTCTGTCTGACTCCATGTCTATACTGTGTAGCTAGTCTGCATGTCTGTCTTTCTCCATGTTTCATTGTTTCTGTCCGTCCGTCTCTGCCGTATCTGCCGTTCGTAGGAAATTGACCTATAGCTAAGCCCCTCCCCACACTGCTATGGTCCAATCACAGCTAAGCATAACATGGGTTAGACAAACCTCGCCATCAATAGTTTTCCTATTAATATGATAAAACATTGTTTTAAAGAAGAAATTGGAGGTCTGGTTCCAAAAATGAACCAGCATTTACAATTCATAATCCATGATATTTACATTGGAACGAATAAGCCTGCATGGCAGTGATGGCACTTGGGAAAGTGTCCAAGTGGGAGTGTCTAAAAGTGGGAGAGGCCTATAGGTCTGAGCTATAGGTGAATTGGCCAGGGATGTGTCATCCATTATGACTGTCTAGTAGCAAAATGATCTAAGAAGCCAGGTGTTCCGGGTTCCGCAGTCGGACCAGAACACCTGGCTTCATAGGTCCTTTTGGTTGTGAGTCAGCAAGAGGAGAGAGAGAGAGACAAATCCTCCTGGAACCTCCTAATAACGTTGAAGAAGTGACGAGAGAGAGAGAAGTTCGTCAGTTGGTGTCATGAAATGGGGCTGTGGTGTCATTTAGTGGTGTGATATGTAGGCCACCAATTAAAGGTTATTGGTGGGAGGAGTATATGAAGATATGGTGTGACTTGTTTATACACAAAGGCCCTCCTCCTCCTCCTCATGCAAAATACATGCAGTGAGAGAGGGAAGGAGGGAGGGAAGGAGGCAGGGATATAAAGACTACACTTCATCATTTGTTTATAATTATTTTTTATTGACATTTAAACTATTTATGTACTATGTTTTTTTGTATTTATGTATTGATTATTGATTCTATTTTCCTTTTCTTTTTTTTTATCCCACGATTTTGCAACCCATTTTTTTTTGGGGGGGGACGGGGACTGACCCCATGCTTCCTTCTATGCATGAGGAGTCCAAGCTGCTTCTTTTATTATTTTCCTTTTTTCAATAAAGATGTTGGTCAATCAATGTCAGAACGTCATAGAATCAATGGTCTGCTCGGCCCTGTCTATGAGCAACCATGACTTTTATACATTTATGTGAAGAGAACACTGACATTGAGCCGCGCTGTTGAAGGCGTAATCAATGTTGTGAAACTTCCAAAGCATCCAATCAATGTTGTGAAACGTTTGGCACCAAGCGTTCTGTGTGTACGTTCGTTCACGAGTGACTGTGAAATGGAAACATGACGATATTTGATAAGCTGTGTCCTATAACTAAAGCCTGTTTTATACTTAGTCGCTCGCCAATGTTGTGGAAAAAGTGCCGATGTGTACAAGCTCACAAAGTGTCGTGCTTTGAAGCATTGTGAACTTGTAGATCAGCTATACTTTCGGCACCGACATTGGTTTGCAAACTATGTGTAAAAAAATAAATCAGGAACAACGTCATTGTCCGGAATAACGTCATTGTCCGGGCATAATGTGTGTCCCATTGTGGAAACAGGTGCGAAGTGACTGCCTCATGACCTCAATGTGTTTTTTTCCCCTCTTTTTCAGAGAGACAGACACAACAACCAGCCAACCATGAGCTCTCAGATGAGCTACGGCTCGGGCAGCAGCATGCTGTGTGAGTACAAAGTCTGTCTTCACGTGTGTAAATATAACAATCTATAAATCCAGGAATCTCTCTCTGGCTGTCTCCATGACCATTATGTTGTCTCTCGGCTTCGCTGCTCGGTTTGAAACAACTCCTACTGTTGTGTTTGAACTGCCGGCGCAGGCTATAAGCCTGGGAGCTAAAGCAAACTGTAACTAGATAGAAAAAATCCACCTGTTGGTGGCGCTATAACAGGCCAATGTGAAAAGGGTGGGATATATTCCTCAGCCTAGTAGGATAAAGTCTGTGAAAGATTTCACGTAAATTGCACGCTGCCTTCGTGATTTGAGGCTTTTTGTTCAAAACGGGCCAAACTTTGAAAGCCAATGTTAGCCAATTAGGATGGAATATGAAATATCGGACAGATCTGTCTTGAGCACATGATTATAGAGATACAACTGTGAAACGATTTGCGGGATTTTTGGACAGAATCTGGAGGAGTAAAATCAAGAAATGTGTTTTTCAAAAGTCGGCCTCCAGGTGGCGCTATAACAGGCCGTTCTGGAGAATTTGGGGCAGAGGTTCATCGTTGGCATCCAGGGAGTGTGTGTGCAAAATTTGGCATCGACCGGGTTACACGCACGCACGCACACACACACACACACACACACACACACACACACACACATACAAGGACACAGACGGACGGACACACGGACGAAGTGCAAAACCTACTCTCTCCCCATGCCTTCGGCCTGGTGGAGACAATGACGCGCAAACTAGAAGACTCATATCCAAACGAAAGCTCAAGTTTTAAAAATGTTTACTTATTAGTCAGTGGCAGTGCACCAAATATTGCAATGTTGTTTTTGCTTTTGCCTTTACGTCCGGAGACTCCCGTCCGGGAAAGTACAGGCTCAGGAGACTTTGCTCAGATCTGAACCCATTTGATTTGGCGTTAGGAACCCCAGGCAGGGTTCAAACACCAAATATTACATGAGGCTTTTCTTATCAACTAGTCAACTAGTACCTGGAAAGAAAAGAAAAAAAAGGAACTGAGTATTTTTTCTTTATTACATTTTTTCTCATTTAAAAAGAAATGTCTGTAATTCAGTTAATTTACAACAACGTGTTGGGAAAGTTTGAGAGCAAGAGTGTCTGTCCTGTTGTCTTTGCTTTGTTTGTCTGTTCACATTTGTCATTGTTTAACATTTATATATCATTTTTTATTATGTATTGTATGTGGAATTTACATTACCTGTCATTATCTTCCATTTTATATAACTGAATAACTCATTATCATTGTCAAGGATATTCTGAAGTTGTCATATACAAAAAATGCCTAATAAAAACAGTATTAAAAAAAAAAAAAAACTAGTCAACTAGTACCAACAAGATCAACTAGTGGATTTACTAGTCGACTAGTTGAATAGTCGACTAGTTGCTTAAAGCAATAGCTCCATACATAAGCTCTGGGACTTCATGCAGCCAGCGGATAGAATTGTACGCAGAGTGGAGAGGCCCATATCCATATCCGTATACTTCATCCTGGGCCTTTTCGTCCGGTCACTTTTCTGTTTCGTTTTCCAGTCCAGACGATGAACGACGACCTGAACGCCTCTCTCGCCACGGCAGACGAGCTGTCCAGGGAGTTCAGCTCTCTTCTCCAGGAAGCTTCCGCCAGTCCGACCACACAGCCCGCCTCTCAGGTATATATACACAGTGTTGACTTTGACAGCACATTTAGATTTTTTAGTTTTATAGTCTCTTGAATAGTTTTCATTTCGTTTTAGTCACATTTTAGTCACCTGGAATGTCTTAGTAGTGTTTAGTGTCTAGTTTTAGTCGACTAAATATCATACGATTTTAGTCGACTAAATCTACGGTCGATTTTAGGCGACAAAAATTTATTTTGGCGGGCCTTGATGCACCCGTCGTAATGACAGATTTTACACTCGCTGAAAATAGCAGATCTACAAGCTCACAACGCGTCGCGCCACCAAGTGTAAAATGACTTATACTGGATCTCTTGTCCACTAGTCCCTTGCTAACATTTTAGTCTAGTTTTTATTTGTTGACGAAATTGTCACTATATTTAGTCTTATAGTTTTAGTCATTAGTTCTCATTTAGTTTCCATTTAGTTTTCGTCAGTGAAAAAAGGTAGTCGACGGACATCTTTTATCATAGTATTAGGGCCGATTCATACTCCTATTTTACCGCAAATCAAATTGTAGGCTCTACAGAGCCGAACCGACTTTTATTGGGCTCTAAAATAGGAGTATGAATCGGCCCTTAGTCGACGCTGATCAGGTAGTACAGGTACACACTCAAACTGTCTGTAGCCCTTATTGCACCTGTGTATAATATATGTCTTTGAACTCTATCTTGAGGACATTTCGGAAGATAAATGTTTGGTTATAATTAGTTGCGCAGACACACAGACACAGTGTTGCACAACCTCGTAGTATATATATATATATATATATATATATATATATATATATATATATATATATATATATATACTATATATACTATATATATCTGTGTGAGGCATAAGGGAAGGGAGTATATTTATTTACATGTCTCCAGTGGAGGGGAAATGACATTTCTGCATTCGGCCAGCAGAGAGCTTAGCTGCTCAGATGGCTCACAAGAGCAGGGCAGGAGTTATGCCTGTCAGTGCCTTACCTGTTTTCCCTAAACTTCTTAGCCTTTTTATATATATATATATATATATATATATATATATTATTTTTTAAACACTTTTTGGAATAGTTCAAATAGCAAGTTCTACAAGCTCACAACGTGTGGATGTAGAACGGCTTGTGGGCCTTCAAAGCAGTGTCTCAAGCAGGGTAAACACAGCTGCAGCTACTTACAATCAAGAATGAGTCCTCTTGATCTAAGACCATAAACACTGACAACAACGTGATATGCAGCCATATTGATACGATCATAGTACTAGGGTCAGGTGTTACCAATGCTACTAATTAAGGTTCAGTTCCATGTAACAGCGTCTTGAGCCAACGACGAACAAAAGGTAACACCTGTGTTTACTGTGTAAAAGGTCAATACTTGCGGTACACCTATACCACTATCCATTGAATAAGCTGAAGCTGTGTTTACTCTCTCAATGCTGAGGAAACATTAACATTGTGTGTGTGTGTGTGTGTGTGTGTGTGTGTGTGTGTGTGTGTGTGTGTGTGTGTGTGTGTGTGTGTGTGTGTGTGTGTGTGTGTGTGTGTGTGTGTGTGTGTGTGTGTGTGTGTGTGTGTGTGTGCGTGCGTGCGTGCGTGCATCCTAATGCTGACC
>NC_139706.1:15114198-15196698 GCF_964188405.1 Protomyctophum parallelum | reverse complement strand
GGGATCCCCAAATTATATTAAACAATGTTTTGCAACTGAATGGCTGGGAAATTTAGAGTTTACATAGTACACATAGTACATGCGTAAACTTTTCTTTATGATTATATCTGGTTTCAGATATTCTTTAACCTAATAATACCCGTTGACACAATTTGTCATAGCACAGACTGTCTGTGTCCCACATGGAGATCTCTGTATCTGCCTGTGTGTGAAGGGGGCAAACTAACTCACTGATGGGGGAAAAGTGGAATGGTTAAAGTAGGCTAATCAAGTGTCAGGTGTGGGGTTGCCATGGCAATCAATTGGCTGAGGCAGAGGCTGGAAATAATTGCACAGGTGAGGGGATTTAGGCTGATTAGGCCCACTGGCAGAGCCTGACCAGAGTCTTTTGTGGTGATTCTGGAGAACCGTGGGTCCGGCCCGACTCGATGCCGGGCACTGCACTCCCTGCGGGGGTGTGGAGCGCGTGTGTCGAATTTGAGGTAGGGGGGGCGAACGGTTCTCGAGTTACGTGCATTACACACACGCACGCACACACACACACAGACAGAGACGTGGCCCATTTATAGGAGGATGGCGCCCGTGTTGCAACATGTTAGCAGCATCTGCCCATTTTATGGTGCAACGCTGGGAAGTGGGAACTATTGATTTATTCATCACTATAGGGTGAGCGACTGGTGTCCCAATTTATGTTGGACTGCACGGCATTTTTGAGTGGTGCAACCACTCCAAGGAACAGCTTTGTCCCTATGTGTCCCAACCTATGTCCTAACCTATGTGACTATGTCCCGATGTTTAGAGTACCAATAGGGGGTGCTGTTGTTGCACCACTCGCTTCAGACTGGTCTGATTTTATCTATTGTCTCATATCCCACATATTGAGAAGATTTCACACATTTTGATTGGCTCTGTTCTTTAACCTGTTGAAAAAAGCTTGTAGTGCGGCACTGTGTGCCGCGCTACGAGCTTGTAGATCTGCTGTTTTTGAAAGATTGTGAAATTGTGCCGCAAATCATTGAATATATATTCTTTGAGAGCAAATGTTTTTAACTCAAATCATTGCTTCTGAGAGGTCCCTGGAACAACATATTTTCAGATGGAGGTAGGCCGGTGGCCAATTACATATCATTTTTGTGGTCCTTGACATGAAATATACCTTTAGGTATTTCAGAAAACGGTCAGGATTTTTTAAACGTCGACGTCAGGCCTAAAATGGGTTAAACCGCTAGACTATAGAGGAAAGGTGGTTTTCTAAAATCTGGCTTTTATATCCAATGTCTGTTCCTGAACAGAGACGTGTTTTCAGTCTATCTGTCCCCAATAAATGATTGGCATCAGCAGCTGTGTGGGCTACGCGTTATTATTTTATCCAATATGGCAGGTCATCACAGGACTGTGTTTGATGTTGTCACTCAAACCGTGTCAAGTGTTAACCTCTCCTCCCTGCTACGCCCAACGGGGAAGGTCCTGAGTCACCTGCACACAGTCAGTCACAGAGTCTATAACGCTAAAGGGCACCATGCAATTATTATCATTGCTATAGTTTACAACCAACGCAGTCATTTTCAAACTCACGTTGCGAAATTGCTAAAGTCACTTGGCTCCGCCGTTCGCTAATGGGCGTTGTGTATAGGTGTTAAAATGAGGTGTGGTCCGACACATTGCTATATCTTTACAATAGCGAGGATCCGTATTCAAGATACTACAGTCTCTGACAAAAGTGATTGCACCTAGGCCCTAAGGTGATCTTATGTAACGTACACATTATATGTACACATAATGTATACACATTATATAATGAGCAGCTGGTTTTACACTCACCCATTTTCTCAATGGGTGGATGTCACTATATAAGCCAAAGGTGGTTCATCACGTCTTGTGTAACATTGTGATCCATTATTCTAGTGTCTTTTATCACAAGTAAGACGCGCGGAATGCGGGAAGCGAACGCAGCTCGTAATTTGCAATAACAACAATTCGAATAAATTACGTACTTTTTTAAGTTCTCCTTTTTTTGTGTTTTTTTTTTTAGATATATTTTTTAAGTTAAAGGGCCGCTGACACGCCCCGAAATTAATATGGGTGGTACAGCACATCACGTGGTCTGACTGAAAACTGACATTGAGTTGACGTGTAAGTTTTAGGGTAAGCTGTTGCATAATCGCAATTTCGCACTCGGAGTCCCATGCCCCGGCAGAGAGCTGGGATGCAGCTCTCTGTAACGCTGCTAACATACCCTCAACCACGGCCTTCTGCAGAGCCCTGTTCACAGGTTCACTACCTGGCTGTCTAGCAGCACTGCACCGGGCTAAAATGCATATCCGTCTTCAAATATCTTATGTACCACAACATTGTTCAAGTGAACTGTGTGTTTATGCTTGTTCATTGTAATAATCAATATCGCTATGATGATTTATCGCCGCGTCGCTCCGCGTGACAAAATCAAAGTCTAGCCCGTCTGCCCCCTCTCACCGCCGGGGCACAGAGCCTATTCTGTTCATGCAGGCTGCGCACGGGGGACGTATAGCCTCTGGTCCCCGCATTGAACTGGGCAGTTCTTTTTTTTTAAGTTTTTTTTAAGTGAACACAGACAGACAGACAGACATACATACTAGAAGGCGTTCTTACCTTTATTTGTAGTTGTTACGTCCCCACCAAAGAGGTCCAGGTGTTATTTTGTGCAAAAGCGCATTATTGGCTATTTCCCCTACCATAAGCCATCAATTAATTGAATTGAATTGAATGGGGCTATGGGGTGTTGTGCTAATTTGCTTATTTCCATCGCTCAAATTTTTAAATATATCCTGTCTTCATAATGTAAATAGTATACCAAGTGGCACACTTTAATACTTATTTCGATGGAAATAAGCGAATTAGAACAAAAACACAACCCCCATTGATGGCTTATGGTAGGGGAAATAGCCAATAATGCACTTTTGCACAAAATAACTCCTGGACCTCTTTGGTGTGGACGTAACAACTACAAATAAAGGTAAGAAAGCCTTCTAGTGTGGAATTCTCCTTTAAGGGACTGTAACTCAGAGAGTGTATAAATGGAACTACAAATGGAACTATATGGAACTATGGGTCTCTCAGAGTTAAACGAACACAGAAGGATCTTATAGTGTACTGTAGGTTGGAGTACCAGATGGGGGGTTCTGTGGAATATTGAAATATTGAAAGTTAGCCTAGATGAGGCTCACAAGGCAACACAAATACACATACAGTAAGTGACTCACATATACGTATTGCAAAATAACGACAAGTATACGATACAAAACAAATCCGATATCGTATTAAGAAAAACTAACAGACAAAGACAAAAGAAAGAAAAGATAAATCTAAAACAGTAAATGTAGAGCGCCCCAAGCCTGTTGGATGACCACCTCCCAGTGCCCCCATTGAAGGAGAAAAAGTGTTTAACCCATTTTGGGCGGGAACCCCATTTGGTGTTTTGAGCATTATGTTATACTTTAGCTATTGAAAAATAGCAGATCTACAAGCTCATAGCACGCCACAGAGTGGCGCGCCACGAACTTGTAGGGTCTGCTATTTTTGAAAAGTCGTGAAAATATGGCGCAAATATTTGAATATATACTTCAGAGCGAACATTTTTAACTAAAATATTGGGTTCTGGAGGGGTCCCTGGAACTGCATTTATGACATAGAAACATGGGTTTTTCAGAAAAAAAATAGGATTTAGAAGTCTTAAAAAAAAAAAAATCAACCTCAGTCCAAAATGGGTTAAGGAGGGTATTTATCCCATTCAGGACGGGAACCCCTTTTGGTGTTTTAAGCATCATGTTATAGCCTACTTTAGGTGTTGAAAAATAGCCGATCTACAAGCTCGTAGCTATTTTTGAGATGGGGGTCGGCGGCCAATAATTAACCGATAGTTTTGGGGTCCTTGACTTGCAATAGTTTGAGAACCAACAGATACAGAAACATAGTTTTTTTTTAGATTTAGAAGACATTTTTATAGGGGCCATGCATATACAACACATCTAACGCCGTTCTACGACGCGCGCGCGCGCGTGTGTGTGTGTGTGTGTGTTTGTTGCAGTGCTGAACCCTGGCGACGTGGACGCGGAGATCGAGAGGCTCGACCTAGTCCCGATGCCTTCCGAGTTCATGCCCAGGCGGGGGGCGTCATCGTCGTCGGACAGGGCGGCGGAGGGGGAGCGGGGCCCCGTGCATCACGAGGCCCCCGCGGCCCCTCCCCCGCGGCCCCTGAGCCCCACGCGGCTGCAGCCCGCCATGGCCCCTGTGGAGGCCCAGGAGAGCCAGGAGGCCGACCTCCCCGACCTGGAGGAGCTGCTCCGCGTGCGCTCGGAGGTAACATTAATTAAGCATGCAGCTCATTACATTTATTTAAAAAAACACTCTTAAAAACAATATGATAGTATAAAGTATAAAGTGGATTGATATCATAAAAGTATAACCAAAATACTCCTTCCTCCTTTATGTTTATTATTATTACTATTATCATCATCATTATCATTACCATTATTATTATTATTATTATTATAATTTCTGTTGTCCTTCTCCGTTTTTTTTGTTTGTTTGTATTATTATTATTATTTCTTTCCTTTTTATAGCTCTATTTTGAATATTAAAAGGGCTGGCATTATAAGCTGAGGCTTCTGCCAAACACTCCCTTTTGGTCAACAAAAAGAAAACCCTGAATACATTGTATAAGGTGTGTGTATCTTTAAATGACCAATAAACTTGAACTTGAACTTGAAAGATCCCGCGGGCGCTGAAGAGACGCGGCTCCGTCCAGGGCGGCCCCGGCCCCGGCCAGGGCCAGACCGACCCGGCGCCGCTGAAGAAGGCCTCGCACTACGAGCCCAACCAGTACAAGCACCTCATCAACAAGCTGTTCCGCAGGAAAGGCCGGAGCGGCTCCCACCACCACCACAGGACCCGGGGGGAGCCCGGGGGGGAGCCCGGGGGCCAGGAGGAGAACAACAACAGCAGCAGCTCGTCGGAGGGAGAGGGAGAGAGCCCCGCGCTGCCCCCGGCTCTCCCCCCCCCCGCCGCGGCCCCCCTGCTGCTGACGTCCACGCCCACGGTCCTGCAAGACCACAGGGTAAGGCGTGAGGTGGTAGATCTTACTGTATAGATCTGCTATACAGTAACAGTATAGCAATCTACAGTACAAGCTCAGACACTACACGTGTTCAGACGAGTGTTCGTCTCAGAATATAGGACACCATATAGGGTTCATGTGGTCAAATGGTTAAGCAGAAGAAATGCCAAAACATTAAAGAAAAAAATTGTATTGTTTGCCTGTTTATTAAATGTATCTTTTGAGTCCCTCTCCAAAGAGCTCTCATTAGATGGGACGCGTACAGCGCAGATCCGACACACCGAAAGGTCCGACGTGCGGAAGACAACGGACGGACATAGCGGTCGAACACGCGCTGCTGACAAAATCGTCAGTATATTTAGTCTTAGTTTTAGTCATCATAGCTTAGTTTTAATTTAGTTTCCATTTAGTTTTCGTCAGTGAAAAAAGGTAGTCGACGGGCATTTTCCGTCTTCGTTTTAGTCGACGAAAACAACACTGGGGTACTACCCCATTAGATTAGAGGGACTCAAAGTAGAAATTAAACCTATATTCCGCGTGTCGTGTGTTTTTGATTGATTGATTGAAATATGTATTAACAGTTTGCAGAATTACAGTACATTTCAAGCACAAACTCAATACAAAGACTGTTAACTGTGAGTGGACGACCCAATTAAGCATTACACTTGTTTACAACAGGGTCCACCATGTCCAATTGTGTGTTCTCCTCCCCTCAGGGTTACCATTCCATCCTGCGGCGCGCCTCGCGGGAGCACCGAGGCACCGGGCGCCGGGCGCGCCTCAGCCCCCTGGTGCTGCTGCTGGACGGCTCGCTGGTCGGAGAGCTGGACACGGTGAAGAGGGCCGTGCAGGAGGTGTGTGTGTGCAAAGTCAACTTCCAATTAGCCTAATTAGCCTGGCTAATAAGCCAGACCGAATCAGCCGTTGGCAAAAACTAATTGCCTTCATGCTGACATGGTGTGATATTAGTCTGGGCTTATTAGCCATGCTAGGGCGCTATAGCCCCTCCTATATACAGGTTTAATGTTTGTTTTTTGTTCAATGTTTGTTTTGTAAAACGCCATTGACAACGAAGGGAAAATGTACGTCATATTGTCGCTCATTACGTCATGTTGTCTCTTTATTGTTAATGGCGTTTAATGTTTGTGTTGGCACCGTTTGTTTTACATCACCTAATCAACATGAGTTAGACTTAAAGTATATATTAGCGCCCCTCACTTCACACGGGTGTGACCTTTTTTTAGGGGGTGCTAGCCCCTCCTATGCCCAGCTTTGTGTGTTTGTGTGTGTGTACCGAGCCCCCCCAGGGAGGCTCTCCAATGTTGAAGAGAATATGGCAGACATAGATTGCCACGTAGTGTTATGAAAGAATAGACTTTCTAGGGACAAGTGGCCAAGTGGGTGGAGCGCTGGCCTTTATACCTTTAATGTAGCAATGTTTGTTGTAACGCAACGCAATTGCAACACACCATACTGTCACACTGAAACACGCCAGTATAACCCAGCTGCAGTAAAAACATCCAATTAAGGAGAAACACTGGTACATGTGCATAACGTCGCTGTCGGCCTGAAACATGGGTTGTTCAGAAAACTGTCAGGATTTAGAAGACATTTGTATAGAATCCTCCTCAGGTCGAAGGACAATTGATTCATGTGTTGTATATACCGTATATACATATGCTCAACACAGATGAGCGATCCCAGCCAGCCCAACGACGAGGGCATCACCGCTCTCCACAACGCCATCTGCGGGGGACACTACAACGTCGTGGACTTCCTGGTTCGCATCGGAGCCAACGTCAGCACCCCGGACAGCCACGGCTGGTGAGCAGCCTTCTCCTTTCACCGTCTGTTTATTGCGAACGCAGGGCCGTGCAGAGAGCACTGAGGGGGCAGGGGCTCAAACTCCAGAAAAGGGCACATGTGTGTGGTCTTTTTGTGGTCTTTTTGTGGAGTTTGTCCCTTGTGCCATTTCATGTCATTGGACAGTAAAATAAGCAATATGTTCTCATTAGTCTGAAACTGACTGATGGCAGATTAAAAGATAATTCATTATGATAGTGGAATTTATCATTAATGTCAAATATTCGTCTTGAAGGGCCAATGGCACTTATTGGTCCCCCACATAAGCCCTTATTTTCCCCCACACAAGCCCTTATTGGTCCCCCACATAAGCCCTTATTTGCCCCCACACATAAGCCCTTATTTGCCCCCCCACACAAGCCCTTATTGGTCCCCCAGATAAGCCCTTATTTGCCCCCCACACAAGCCCTTATTGGTCCCACACATAAGCCCTTATTTGCCCCCACACACAAGCCCTTATTGGTCCCCCAGATAAGCCCTTATTTGCCCCCACACACAAGCCCTTATTGGTCCCACACATAAGCCCTTATTTGCCCCCCCCCCACACAAGCCCTTATTGGTCCCCCAGATAAGCCCTTATTTGCCCCCCCACACAAGCCCTTATTGGTCCCCCAGATAAGCCCTTATTTGCCCCCACACACAAGCCCTTATTGGTCCCACACATAAGCCCTTATTTGCCCCCACACATAAGCCCTTATTTGCCCCCCCCACACAAGCCCTTATTGGCCCTTAGAAAGGGCACTTTCTGCAAAAGGCCCAGGGCAGGTGCTCAAGCCCCCCTAGCCCCAAACAGAAAGGTCTTTAGTTTATTTTTTTTAAGTGGCAGCACCTCTGCAGTTTTCTGGGTGTTTGTTCCACTGATATGTGGTGCATACAATCTAAATGCTGTTGTAACTCGGAGAGTGTACAAATGGAACCAGAGTTAAATGAACACATAGGAGGATATTATAGTGTAGGTTGTAGTACCAGATTCGGGGGCCTGTGGAATAATGCTAAAGGAGAAAAGCATAGTGCAGCGTGCAGTGTTTATTTGTTCGTCGATGTGGAATCTGGAACCAATAATTCTGGGACAAATGTGCCTTGTTATTTACATACAGTACTGTAGTAGAGTGCTCATCCTGGGGTGTCTATGGCTTGTTTATATGCCTTTTGTCTGAGTTAAGATCCTGGGTCACACCTAGGGATTTTACATGCTAGAGCAGCTAGAAGATAAACAATGGATCAAAGCTACAGTGATCTACCTTCCAGGGAGTGGCCAGGGGCAGCGGTGGCCGAACGGTTTGCGGAGCGGTCTTGATATCGGAAGGTCGCTAGTTCGTATACCCCCGGACCGGCACGTTAAAATGACCACCGCTGAAGTGCCCTTGGACAAGGCATTGAACCTCTACCATGAAATGTTCTATGAGCAGGGCCTGGCTGTAAACAAGTTCTTGAGCTTAGTCCAGTTACCCTGGGTAAACATAGTACCTTTCCTTTCCTTTTGCCAAATGCCAGTCTGGATCAATGTGTATTGGGACTCTTCATAACCAAGTTGATTTCAATGTAACTTGGTCAGTCAGTGTGGCCAGTCACTACCTTGTGGCTGGTCAAGGGCCAGCGTGAGCCTATGCTGTGCTGCTGTAAGCTGCTGTGTACTCTGAAATAAACACCAGGAACATCTCTGATCTGCTGTCTGCGTCTCACATTTTCTCTCCTGTATCTGGTATGAAAATATATACCACATCGACTACCTTTTTCCACTGACGAAAACTAAATGGAAACCAAATAAAAACGAAGCTATGATGACTAAAACTAAGACTAAATATAGTAGGCCTACTGATAATTTCATCAACAAATAAAAACTACACTAAAATGCTAGGAAGGGGACTAGTGGACAAGACATCCAGTATAAGTCATTTTACAATTAGTTCTCATAGCCGATCTGCAAGCCCACAACGCGTCGTGCGGCTTGCAGATCGTCTATTTTCAGCAAGTGGGAAAAAAACAGTCATTATACGACTAAAACTACAATAAAAATGTACTGCCAAAGAAGAACAACACTGGCAGCGTGTCACATCGATTTCCAATGACACCAAAAGTTCTACAGTAGTAAGTAGTAGCCTTGCCGCGCTTGATGTACAAGTACACCCCCTGGACATGACGCTAGTATGTCGCAGGGACTTAGCCCCCCAATACAATTAACCTTTGATGCTGAGTGTCAAGCAGGGAGGCACTGGGGTCCCATTTTGAGAGTCTTTGGTATGACCCGGCCTGGGGGATCGAACCCCGACCTCCCAGTCTCAGGGCGGACACTCTAACCACAAGGCCACTGAGCTGGTGTCGCAGTGCAAAGGCAGGAGCAATTAGGACCTAATTGCAGACAGATAGGCGTAGGCAGATGAGCTTCAATGCAAGGGTTTTATTCCACAAAACCAACACAAGGAATAAATCAGGAATACACTAGGAGTTAAATCATGGATACATGAGGAGCTGAACACTACTCGAACTAGCAAGGGAACTGAACAAACAGGGGGGTATAAATAGACACAGACTAACTAGGCACAGGTGAAACAAAACTCAAAATCAAGACAGGGATTGGCTGGGGGACTAAGAGGACACAGGTGGAAAACAAAGACTAATCACAACACAATACAGGTAAGACAAGGCAGGTACAGAACTACAGGGGCAGACAGGAGGGCACAAAACAATACTACAAAATAAAAGGTGCACGAGTTAAACACAACACGCCACGAACCGTGACAGCTGGTGGTTCTACAGTACCACTAAATATTCCTCCTGCTCCTCTTCTCCCATAGGACCCCCCTGCACTGCGCGGCCTCCTGCAACGACCGCATCCTGTGCGAGTTCCTGGTGAGGAACGGCGCCGCGGTCATGGCCATGACGGAGAGCGACGGGGCCACTGCCTCGCAGAAGTGCGACCCCTACGCCGTGGGCTACGAGGAGTGTGTCAGCTTCCTGAGGGGTGAGGAGGAGATCACACGCACACGCAGTGGCGTGCACAGATAGACACTAGGGGGTGCGAGAGCATCCCCTGCCCTTTTGGCAATTTTGCTCTTAAAAAAGAAATGTAGTTATGTTTGTAGTGTGTGGACCATGGTGACATTGATCAAATCTTGATTAAAAAAAAACGCTTCTACTATATTATTTAGGCCCCCACAATCTAAAGCTATGTTTCTATATCAGTGGTTCTTCGATTAAAGAAAAATAGCAGACCTACAAGCTCGTAGCACGCCACTCGGTGGCGCGCTACGAGCTTGTAGGTCTGATTTGTGATGATATGATTTGATATAGTGTCACTTTCGAGCAGATATGATTATAACATAATGCTTTAAAACACCAAAATGGGTTAAATGGTTGCACTGCATGTGTGCTGTGTAAAAATGTCAATACTTAAAGTTAAATTCAAAAAAGCTCACAAGACACAACTCATTGTGAGCTTGTAGATTATAATTAAAAGCACTTAATTCAAATATCACTTATTTTTTTAGTTTTGTTGTGATAATCCTCCCTACTATATAGAGTGTGCTGCTGACCATATAAGGAGTCCCCAGTTAACCCCTGGGGGTCAAAAAGCCGTAGGTTTCGTTTTTGGCTCTAGGTGGACCAGCCTTCATCCAATCAGGATCGAGAGGGGCCTTCCGCCAATCATGATCTATCGGAGGCGGGCCTTGGTGTGCGTGTGCTGTTGGCCTGTTGCGTGCCAAATCACCCAAATCACTGAATGCTCCTTCAAGTATAGTTACCGTCCGGTATAAGATTATGTACAGATATACTGGGAAGTGAGCACAAGCCACAGCCCATAGGAATATTACCATACAACATATTTGGATCATAGAGAGTATGCACATGCATGATTTTCCCATCAGGACACGCAGGGCCGGATTAACACCTCTGAGGGCCCCTGGGCTCGAAGGGCCCCCCCCTTCACCCGCGCGCAACATTTTTGCTGTTTTTTGGAGCTGTTTTTTGGAGCCGTTTTGGGGCGGTTTTATGCCGTTATATTGGCCTATTTCCGGTCGCCTACCGCCCCCAGAGTGACAGCCAATCTAGCGCATTGTTGCTGCTTTACACACACAATTTGCACTTTTCAGCTGCCCTTCTCACCAACAAATGCAACAATAAAACACTAATCTTTTTAGACACCATTTATTTCATTCGGATTAGCAGGGACATTTTCTGTGAAAAAAAAAAAGAAAAAAAAGAAAAACTTTTATTTTATTTTTTATTTTTTTGAGGGGTCCCTGGTGCCCAAGGGCCCCTGGACACGTGCCCAAAGTGCCTATATGGTAGATCCGGCCCTGAGGACACGCCCCCCCTCATCTAGACTGAGGTGCTATTTACACGAGGATGGTGTTCATAAAAAACGGCAAAATAAAGTTTGCTGCTGTCATTTAGACGAGAACCGTGTTCACAGGAGGTGAAAACGCAACAAAGTGAAACCACCTCCCAGAGTGGAAATCTTTTAGAACGCCGTTTCCTATGGTCTCCATATAAACAGGCAAAACGGTGGATCCGCAAAACTTGTGACATCATGGCTTACGTCAGCTCTGGTCGGCTCGCCCCGTGTCCTACGTTTTTACATGGTGTCATAGGCATGCGTCAGTTGCTAGGGGAAACGAACAACAACAACCATGTCGGATAGTCCGGTTTGCTGGAGGTGTGATGAGGACGCGACGTTTGTTTACTTTCTGTGTAGAAGAAGAACGGAAGTAGTTCTACGCATGCGTGACTTATGTCTATGGTTTATATAAGCGCTGCGTCACACGGACCCCACAAGGACACGCGCCACCTAGCGACCTGGCATATATGCATGCACTTTGTAGCGTGTTCATTCAAGTGTGCGTTCTCATGTAAATGGTCCAAAAAAATGAGAACGCAACGGGACTTTGACGTGTTATAAACTTATATGGAGATGGTCGCCGTCTAAAAGAGGCCTGAGTGTCAAAACATTGACCAACGAGTGTTGGAGTTTGGAAGCGCTTGTTGGAATTCACTCGACCGTCCTGCGTAGCACCTGTTTCTAAATGTCACATACAGTAATGCAGGAGGCAGCAAAATGTTGTGTTATTGAAAACTTCCAACTTCCAATGACACTTGGAAACATAATCAAATGCAGGGCATTTCTTGACAGAAAGTAGCTCATAACGTTTCTGTTAAACAAAAACTTTGCAGACAGAAAGAGGATAATTCAAGCTTTTCGTACAGCTGCAATGTTGGTGAGTTTAACATTGTTGCAATCAGACAGGACTTTTCTGTTTGGATGAATGGGCTGTCAAGGCCAGAAAGTAGTTTTTTTGCCACTCAGTGGGCGTTCCCGCATGACTTCCAGGTACGAGGATGTCACGCGCATACCCTCTATTTAAAAGTTTGTTGTTCAGTGACATTGCTGACCACCCAAAATGTTCAAATTAAAAACACTTGACGTTGACTTGTGACTTGTTGTATTTAATTCCAGAAACCATGGTTATGTTTGTCATTGACGCATGGCTTGGGTCTGGAGTGGAGAGCTGTGTGAGTGAACTGTGTGTGTGTGGAGTGAGTGTTTGTAAGGGGAGCACACCTGAGCTGACAATGGCAATCAGCCCAGAGTGCTGATGGCAGACACCTGTGGGTGATTGGTGCAGTTGTGGTGGTGGTGGAAGGGGAATTGTGGTCGTGAATGGTTTTGTCCACCAGAGGCCGCCATTTGGATTGTCTGGAGGAAATTCTCAACACCCTTTATATAACCCCGACATCCAGGTGTGGAGGAGGCGATGGGCGTGGAGAACGGCGGCGTGCTGTACGCCCTGTGGAGCTACCCGGCCCAGGCTCCGGACGAGCTGAGCTTCAAGGAGGGAGACATGGTGACCATCCTCCAGAAGCCCGGCGAGGGCATGCACTGGTGGTGGGCGTCGCTCTGCGGCCGCGAGGGCTTCGTTCCTAACAACTACTTTGGGGTGAGCGACGTCTTGTGTATAGCCCATTCTGACCTGAGATCAGATTCTAAAAAATGTCTTCTACATCCGGACAGTTTTCCATTCTGACCTGAGATCAGATTCTAAAAATGTCTTCTAATGTCAGTCGCTCTTCGATTTTTCAAAAAATAGCAGACCTACAAGCTCGTAGCGCGCCACTCGGTGGCACGCTATGAGCTTGTAGAGTGATTTTTAAATAGCTAAAGCATGACATGATGCTAACACCAAAATGGGTTCCCGCCCAAAATGGGATAAGTGATGTGATTTGTGATGATATGATGATTTGATATAGTGTCACTTTCGAGCAGATATGATTTGATATAGTGTCACTTTCGAGCAGATATGATTTGATATAGTGTCACTTTCGAGCAGATGTGATTTGATATAGTGTCACTTTCGAGCAGATATGATTTGATATAGTGTCACTTTCGAGCAGATATGATTTGATATATAGTGTCACTTTCGAGCAGATATGATTTGATATATAGTGTCACTTTCGAGCAGATATGATTTGATATATAGTGTCACTTTCGAGCAGATATGATTTGATATATAGTGTCACTTTCGAGCAGATATGATTTGATATAGTGTCACTTTCGAGCAGATATGATTTGATATAGTGTCACTTTCGAGCAGATGTGATTTGATATAGTGTCACTTTCGAGCAGATATGATTTGATATAGTGTCACTTTCGAGCAGATATGATTTGATTATGATTATAGTGTCACTTTCGAGCAGATACCTCCTATCTCCATATTATAACTTTTGTTAAGCATTATGTTATGCTTTAGCTGTTGAAAATCTAAGGTCTGCTGTTTTTGAAAAATTGTGAAAATGTGGCGCAAAGAGCGAGCGTCTTTAGCTCATAGCGCGCCACCGAGCGGCGCGCTACGAGCTTGTAGCTCTGCTATTTTTGAAAAATCAAAGAACCACTGACATAGAAACATAGCTTTTTCAGAAAACCGTCAGGATGTAGAAGACGTTTTTAGAATCTGATCTCAGGTCAAAACATCTTGAGCCCCATTGCCCCCACCGGCGGGGGCAGTGGCTGTCCACCTCTGAACAGCGCTCAGCGGGTCAATGGAGACCCAATTGGGTCTCCGGTTCCAACTCCGATGTTGCGGATTTACCCCCTTTACCCCCCCTGGGGTTTAAGAGGTTTTAACATCCAACTTGATCATAAGTCAGCGTCACACGAAAGCATCAAAGGTAGCAGATCCACAAGCTGGAAACGTTTTAAGCTTGTGGATCGATTACTACAGATATGTTTTTAAATTGGAATCCTGAAAAGTAACAGTTTTTACTAGTTTCCACCCGACAGAGACGATAATTATGATCAGAACGTTGAATATGTATTTATATGTTATCGAAAATGTATGGGACATTTCACACTGACGACAATGAACATGTCTTTCTTTCTTTTCTTTTTTTTTTATACATTTCTATTAATTTTTTTGATGAAAGGCACAGGTACAGGCAAAAGAATGCACATAAAACATAATTCAAATTCTTTGCCATCAGTGGCTTGCCCCTTGCCTCATTTTTTTAAATCCTACCCCCAAACCCCAGCACCCACCACCGTTGACAAATAAAAGAGAAAAATATAGTAATGATTATAACAATTAAATACAACATAAAAATCGATTTTTTTAAATGAACAACAAATTGTAAATAATAAATACATTTAAAATTTAAATTTTAAATTTTAAATAATTTCTTTCTTTCTTTCTTTCCTTCTTTCTTTACAGCTTTTCCCAAAGGTTCGACCTAAATCACTCTGCTAAGTGTCCTTTGAAGAAATCAATGCTGATCACATTTGCCGCAGAAGACGATCAAACCTGTTCGGGGGACCAACGTTTAGTTTTTTTCCTCCCCTCAACACCGCCCAGGGGTTTTCTCCCTGCCAGGCCATATTCCAGGTCATTGTTTTAATGAAATGGGATACAATTGAAAGTGTCTCTGTATAAACTATGACAAAATGCTGTGCTGGGGGGATGGGGACACTTAAGAACAGCCATTAGTTTGATTAAATCTGGGAGAGAAGCCATGTTGAAGGAGACACTTCTGTCTGTATTCATTGCGGTTAGCTGTCTTTGAATACGGTTGCTTTAGGGATTACAAGATTGTTTATTCACGCTGTTGGATATTTCTTGCTAGGCAAGTCGGACCGGATCTAAGTGAGATGAAAGGTGTTGGCAGATTTAATCTCTCACTCCTTTGAATAAAAGATGAATGCAATGAGGAAGTTGGAATTCCTTCACCGCATGACATAATAGGGAAACCTGGTGAAGATCTGTATGTATGTTACTTGTAACAATGAAACTAAAAGCCACTTTTTTGTTGTTGTACTTTCTCACAGTGGGAGAATGAGTGTGTTGGAATACAACCTTTAACTTTTTTCAGAGACAAGAAGTTGTTTATGAACTTCTCTGCAACTAACACTGCCTAGGGAATAAGATAGTAAAGCTATTCAATAAAATTGATAAAGCAAAAACAACAGATTTTGTGGGCTTCCTTCCAATGTGTGGTTTCCACGTCTTTGATTGTTCTTACCACCCTTGACCAGTAGGTGTCAGTGCATAGTAAAATATGGCTTCAACACAAACAATTTGTTCTACATGCCATTTCTAAACATTATGTTTTTGTTGTTATTATTCAAATGTCTTGTCTAAGAAACGTATGATTTAGTAGAACATAGAATTTATATAATTAAAATAAAGCAGACGCGCAATATAATATAATGAAAATATAAATGAAAGTTAATTTCAGTAATTGCTCATTAAGGCCTCTTTACACATTCCTTATTCTCTAATCAGAGATGGACAGTATTTCAATTAAATGTATTTAAACTACACATTTAATTACTTTTGAGTCTTGTAGGACTACAGTATTTGCAATTTGAATTGTGTCGGAGGGAAAATAAACATACTTGGTAGCCTAACAAAATATTTAAAGAAATTGTATTTTGTACATTTTTATTTTGTCCCTGTCTCTCCAGCTCTTTATTCGGCTAGTAAACAGAGAAAACGATCATATTTATAGCGTTCCACTTCCACATTTTGATTCTCTATTATCCTTTATCAATGTGAGCTTCTGATTGGATAAAATTTGTATCCCCACCTGAAAAAACTTATTTCATGTTTATAATCTAAAATATTAAACCCATTTTGGGCGGGAACCCCTTTTGGTGTTAGCATCATGTTATGCTTTAGCTATTGAAAAATAGCAGATCTACAAGCTTGTAGGTTTGCTATTTTTGAAAAATGTAAGAACGACTGACATAGAAACATAGCTTTTTCAGATAACTCAGGATTTAGAAGACATTTTTAGAATCTGATCTCAGGTCAAAATGGGCTAATCTGAAATCCACCCATCCCTCCATTTGGAATCAATACACATGCAAGCCACAGCGTTCCCTTGTGAATTCTCAGCCTCACCCTCGTCCCTCCAGGCTATGTCTGCCAGACTGTGGAGTGCTAATAGACACAGTCAGATAGATGCACGTTGTCTGGGATACACTATGCCAATGCACTGCGTCAGTTAACACCATGCATGCACATATTCATTAATCAACAAAAAATCAGCAAATCTCTTAACCCATTTAGGCCTGATGTCGAAATCTAAAAAAAGTATTTTTAAAATGTATTCTTTTCTGAAACCCCCCCTGCCTCACATAGCCTGTGTGAGGCTATGTGAGGCATGAGCCTCTGTATGGATGAGACACTGACACTCACAGGCGGACCTGTTCATTATTGGCCTCTGTATGGATGAGACACTGACACTCACAGGCGGACCTGTTCATTATTGGCCTCTGTATGGATGAGACACTGACACTCACAGGCGGACCTGTTCATTATTGAGCCTCTGTATGGATGAGACACTGACACTCACAGGCGGACCTGTTCATTATTGAGCCTCTGTATGGATGAGACACTGACACTCACAGGCGGACCTGTTCATTATTGCAGTATAAGGCTCAAAACCTACAAAGCGGCCCCATGTTGACATTATTCTTATTATGGCGAGGCGTTCCTCTTAAAACCAGTGAGGGCAGATAAGTAGCTACACACGCATCAAAAGGCTTGTCTGAAAAAAAGAAGAAAAAATTATCATGAACAATGATATATGATTGCAGTGACACACACAATAGTGCTGCTAGAAAAAGTATATTTTGTTACTACTGTAAGTAGTAGACTGCCAGGAGGCACGTCTGCATGTCCGGGACGACATGTGATGGTTTGGTTTGTGTGCAATGGGAGGAATCTGGGCTATACACAATAAAGGACTTTCATCATGACATTGCAACCAGAGTGACAGGCTGAATGGAGACTCTTTGGACAGTGAACACGTGGAACGGTAGTGTGGCATGTTGCCATCACCACAGTGACAGTGAACATGTGGAACGGTAGTGTGGCATGTTGCCATCACCACAGTGACAGTGAACACGTGGAACGGTAGTGTGGCACGTTGCCATCACCACAGTGACAGTGAACACGTGGAACGGTAGTGTGGCATGTTGCCATCACCACAGTGACAGTGAACACGTGGAACGGTAGTGTGGCACGTTGCCATCACCACAGTGACAGTGAACATGTGGAACGGTAGTGTGGCATGTTGCCATCACCACAGTGACAGTGGCTGGCCTGAGATTGGGGTTTAATCACCCAGGCCAGTCAGGTCATAATACCAAAGACTATACAAATGGGACCCAGTAATGCCTCCCGGGGGGCATACTTAGTTTAGCCCATTTAGGCCTGACGTCGAAATAAAAAAAAAAGTCTTCTGAAAGAATATATGTTCAAAGATTTGTGCCGCATTTTCACGATTTTTCAAAGATAGCAGACCTACAAGCTCGTAGATCTGCTATTTTTCAATAGCTAAAGTATAACATAATGCTTAGTTAAAACACCAAAAGGGTCATTGGTATATATATATGTCATTGGTTAGACATAAGGTTGGTGAGGGGTGCGTTAAGACGACCGGATTAATGTCGGTGAGGGGTGGTGTTAAGGGTTGGGTTAAGGTTAGGTTTAGGTGCCAGCAACAAGGGTTGGATTAGAAGCAAGTCTCTGCGACATGGCGTCATGTCCAGCCGGGGTGTACTTGTACATCATGGCTGAGGGATGTTCATGTACACTGTACAGTATAAACATCAAAACGCTTCATGCTACAGAAACAGGAGATAAGGCTCCATCCTACCCTATGGGTCACATGAGGCCTCAGGAACCATTGGTTATTCCCAAGGTGTTGCGTCTCGCCTTCCCTCACATCCACATCCTTGTGCTGTTATACCACTCTGTGCTCGTCAGCAGAGACGTGCTGGCCATTGGGAAATTCGGGACAATAGAAAAATAAAAACAAATCATATATTTAATTTCGTAGATACACAATTATCTTTTGACAAGGTAACAGCCTATATAATCATGTTGCTTTGTGACATAATAATGTTGTGTTTGTTGTCATGATTTGTCACAACAAGAGTTGGCTTTGTCCGCGGCGTAAACGTCTTTAAATGAATACTTCCTGAAAAGTCTATGAGGAAAATGAACGGGGATTTCTTTTCCGGGTCTCTCGAAGGGGCGGGACTGCGACGCTCTATTGGCACCAGGTGAGAAACTGGGCTACAAAATCGTGGGATAGTTTTTTTAAACGATATAAAAAAATATATACAGTACATTATAAATACAAATCTGGTCCCGGTCTCGACTTTGACACCGAGCCCTCCAACACTCGTGTACTCGACACCAGACCTGCAGGCGGGCCCGTGCATATACATAGCACAAGGAAACCCCCGCGCAGCTGGGGTTTAACATTCGACTATCGGGTCACCGCTTTTTCTTTTCCTCTCTATTAAAGAGATATATACAGTAGTATGTTTTTGTCCGAATTAATGGTTTTGGCCTGGGCATCAAATATAGCCTAAATGTTCATTTCTCGTCATAATAACAGTCCTCCCGGGCCCTCCAGTTGTCTTAACCTGCATATCCTTCTCCGCTTTCTGTATTATAATCTTTATTTCATTTTGCAGTAGAGGGCCATGGAGACGGCCATGGCACACACCTCCAGACCTGCGATGACCAGGACCACTATCGCGGACAGTCTTTTGTTATCTTCAAACACACTCGTGATCCTCCGGAGGCAGCCGGCCACGGTGCTGGACGCATTGTGAGCCATGTCCGAGTCACACACCACCGCCCGGACGCCGGCCTCCGGTCCACAACACTGAGAGGGGAAGGTCTCCGCGTTGCTGCTGTGATACGGAGAACCCACGAAGTCCGTGTAGTTGTAGACCCCGCAGCAACCCAGCTGGTCCATGGTCGCGCCCCAGAGCCGCGTGACCTCCGAGCTGGCCCCGTAGTACGTCTTGATGGTCTCCGCCGCCCTGGCGCCCACCTGGTCCATCAACTCCTCCGTCAGCGGTCTGAACACCGCGATCGACAGGGCTCCGGCCAGCATGGCCACGAACGCCACCAGCACCGTGCCGAAGAACAGGAGCAGGACGAACTTGCTCAGTTTCCTCGCGGCGCAGCAGCCCAGGAAGGCCACGGCGAGCAGGACCACCCCCACGGCCATCATCAGGTAGCTCATGTTGTCGAGGAGCTGCTTGAGCGCGGCCGGCGCGTCCTCGATCTGACCGAATTGATCGAGGACGGCCAGGTTCAGGGACGGGGAATACCTCAGCCAGAGGCCCAGGAACAAGGGGGTGGCGCCGGCCAGGAAGAGGGTGCTGTTGAAGGCAACCATCGCACACTTGAGGAGGGTTTTAAAACACCCCATCTTGCAGCTTTGCTTTACTGGAGTTGAGTTGGCGTTTCCCCCTTATAGGTCTATAGGTCTATACTATACGAGTCCTTTGGAATTTCAGTTGATTCCTATGTTTGGATGTCTTTTTGCTCAAAGCTCAAAGGGCTCCGGTATATACAGTATATATGGCTCACAGGTGAGAACGGGCTGAAACCTTGATAAATAACCTGACGGCTGATGTCATAGTACTTACGTCATAGATAACTGACATCTGGTCACATGCCATTAAAAATGCACATGGAAGCCACGCCGTTATTAAACCCTGTCATGTTTTCCACACATTGTTGTGCGAGCACTGCAGAGCGTGCGCAATTAAGTACTGTTATGTCGGCCAATCAGGGCGCTGCGTGCGTACGTCGGTGCGTCGCTCGGCCAATCAGAGCGGCAGAGTTGGCAGCTTGCCGCGTATGTCGGCGGTACCTTTGACCCTTTGGATCGCCTCCTTGTGTTGGTGGCGTTGCTCGGCCAATCAGGGATTGGCTGATGATGTCACTATGTGTGTTTAAAAACATGTTTAATAAAATACGTATGTGGATGACGTAACCAATTTAAGTATATAGTGTATATATTAACTATGTCAGATGTTTGAATAACTTGATTGTAGCTTGATTGCGCAGTAGTTGACGGTGGAGAGCCCATATTAGTGGTAACCTAATATGGACCCTGTATACGGTTTCGTCGTATACAGTGTAAGATGGTTTCATTTTACACTCTCAAGAGAAAATGTTTTGTTAAACATCTGCATTACTTCATTTACAAGAAGTCTACGCAATTAGAGAATGTAAAATAATAGTTATTTTGATCAACATTTGCCTGTTATCTCTCCTATGGTATAGCCTACCACATCTCATCCAACGATAACAAAAATATTCTTTAGTTTTTGATCTGCGAGGCTAAATCTCACCAAACGGTGGTCTGTGGCTCATAAATGCCGAATACATATCGTAATGGGCCTTGATATGAAAAAGGTTGGAAACCACTACTCAACAATGTTGTGTAATTAAGAGATGTGCATGACACATGCAGGCTGCATGTGTCATGCACTAGGCAGGGTAAACAGGACAAAACACACAAGTCAAACGTTTAAATTAATACTAAATTAAGTAAAACATGGCAACAATCAAAACAAACTGTGACCAAGTGAGTAATCAGTTGTTGGTCATGTCTGCAGTGTGTATGACGTGTGCTGTGTGAGAGGTCCTTAGCAGATTCAGGGCAGATTCACACTCAACTGGGGGGGGGGCTCACACTATGGTCCCGTATACACTCGGGACCACTTCGCTCCTGGGAACAGTACGCAGCATTTCACACTAACCACAACATCTGCCATGAATTGGTCCTGAGTGCATGTGCATCTACGTATAGGACCATAGTGTGAATCTGCCTTTATACTCTCTCCCAAACCCCACCCCTGCACTCAGGTGTACACAATCAGCAATCAGCAATCAGGCTGCCGGCTAGCCCAACAGTGAGGAGGTTTGTTTAATAGCGAGCTTTAAAACTGGGTATAGGCCTATAGTTCAGTGAAGACACACCAGAAGTTGCATTTCATTTACATTACTTTACACAAGACAGATACACATTAGGCCACTGCAAATATGAAATCGGTCCTTCAAAGCAATCACATTTTAACATGCGCACATCAAGAGCAGGTAAAGCCACACCACACCAAAAGGGAGTCATTTCACTGCATTGCATAACTTGCATAAGCCCATCGGTAGTGTGGTTTAAAACTTTACAACAACTACACCAAATAAATACTGTACAAAACAATCTGACTATAGGCTATTATTAGTAGGCTAGGTTGAAACATTTCAAAAGCTCAACCTGACATTATACGTCCACATCATTTTCTCAAATAGCTAAAAGCTTGTAATCTACAAGCTCGCAACTTTTAGATTTGCTATTTTCCACTATTCTTTAAATAGAGGGTTACTCGTTAATCTTCTCTGAAATAAGGCCTCCTGTCTGAATTGACGCACTCAAAGATCTCTCTGTGTGTGTGTGTGTGTGTGTGTGTGTGTGTGTGTGTGTGTGTGTGTGTGTGTGTGTGTGTGTGTGTGCGCGTGCGTGCGTGCCCACACGACACGTGCACGTGCAGCAAGTCAGCAGCGCAGCGGGCCGGAGTGTTGTGCTGAATACGTGTTTCTTGCTGAAGCAGAACTCATTTGATGGCTCATTGAAGGCCCATTATTACCAAGACGGTAGCAGAATGGACTGTTATTGACGCGGCGGCGCGGTGGCTGTCAGCCAGCCCGTTTCACTTTGTGGACGAGCAGCCAGCAAGCACACTCTAGCTCACGTCTGCAGCATAGCTTTAAGCACCGTCACCTTTCATTTTATATCGTGTCCTCTCTCTCTCTCTCTCTCTCATCTGTCTCTCTGTTTTTTCCTTTCTCTCACATCGTTCTCATTCCCCCACGCACTGTTCATTTCTCCTGACTGCATGCCCCCCCCCCCCCGTCACTGCTCCACCATTTAAACACTCGCCCACGCTCATTCCTTTGATTTGATTTCGTAATACAAATGGATGTGTCATTGCATACACCTTTTGTATTGTGACACTGTGAACCACTCCATACTGGTTAACAAGCTTAAAGCTATTGGTTTTGATAGCACATCAGTGAGCTGGATGCAGTCCTACCTGGAGGGGAGAGAACAGATGGTGGATCTCAGCAAGGCAGATGGCTTCTTGGTTAGAGTGGGTGACAATATTATCACACGTAAAGATGAAATTACCTACCTAGGTTCCATCCTGGAGGCCAATCTTTCCGGTGATAAAATGGCCACCAACGAAATAAAAAAAGTCAATCAAAGAACAAGATTCCTTTACAGGATCTCCTCACTGGTCAACAAAAACACCTTGAAGACCTTAACAGGAGCCCTCGTACAAGGTTTCTTTGACTATGCATCCACCTCTTGGTACCACAGCACCTCAAAGGCCCTTAAAACAAGGCTCCAGACCTTCCAAAACAAACTGGTCAGGCTTCTACTTGGCCTCACCCCCCGAACCCACCTCACCCCTGCCCACTTTGACAGGCTGGAATGGCTTAGGGTCGACGACAGAGTACAGCATCTTGCAATGGGTCTGGTCCACAAGATTCGATACATCACCAAGATACCCATGTGCCTGTCTAAATACTTCCTTAATGTAAACGAAGTCCACACCCACAACACCAGAGGGAGTGCAACAAACCATGTACAACCCAGATTTGGCACAAACAAAGGACTAAATTATTTTCGCTCCTATGCCACCAAAATGTGGAAAGCCCTACCAACAGTCATTAAGACATGTGAATCCCTTGACACCTTCAAAACCGCTCTCAAAGGGCACCTACGGATGGCTGCAATTCGAAACTGGCCTCTGTAAAATCTGAATCCCCCCCAGCCCCCCCCCCCCCCCCCCCCCCCCTTTTCCCCTCACTGTATATGTATCCTTTCCCTTTTTGCTTCTGTTATGCACCTTCGTCTAGGGTGAAGGGATATAACACAATGTGCGAGGAGACAGGGTTGAAAAGAACTTTAGTTTATTTGTAGTAGCTCTTTTTTGTTCATTAGCAGAGACAAAGTTACATTTCTTGTTCACAACTCTAATGTTGGCTTCAAGGTGCAGGTTCTATTCTAAGAAAACTGATCTAACTAAAAGTCAAAAGCTTACCCCTAACTAAAGGCCCTAACAGAATGTTTAAACAAAATTACAATTCTAAATCCCTAACTACCCTAACTAACCAAAAGATACAATAACTTAGCAAAATAAAACTACCTGGCATCCCTACATGGTGGAGTAGGAACCGGGCTTCATATTTAGCAGTAACAAATAATAATGTACAGATTTATAAGAAAACACAGATTATAAACAAAAGCAAACATCTCTAAAGCAACTTACGGCAGAATGAACAGAACACCTAACAAAGAACAAACTAGACAAAAATGGCAGGCAAACGGGCGGAGGACTAGAGGGATCGAGTCTCTGCTGCAAACATGCTGTCGTCCCCTCCAGAGCAGAAGTCAAACTGAGACTTTATAGGCAACAGCCAACTAGGCACAGCCAACTGGGATTAGGGTGTGGGCGAAGACACCCAATCAGGAAGGAGGGGCAGGTCCGAACATGGACCTGTCAATCTCACAGGCAAGTCTGCATTCAATCATTCACTGCCAGCCATCAGCCTCTCTCACTCTCCAACATACTCCATTCAATACCTTACATGAAACACAGAAAGAAACAAATTATAATACAAGCCATCCACAGAAGACCAACATTTCCATACTATACATATTATTCACAGCTCAACTAATTATCATCATAACAATTAACCATCACAACATCAATAACAAATACTCAGAAGGACCATGGTCCGTAACAGCTTCCTTTATGATGAATTCCTGTTCTGTTCTTTAACTACATAGAAGTGTCTATTTGTATGTCTCTAAATGTTTTGATGAATTGAACAATGTGGACCCTGTTGTAAACAAGTGTAATGCTTAATTGGGCCGTCCACTCACAGTTAACAGTCTCTGCATTGAGTTTGTGCTTGAAATGTACTGTAATTCTACAAACTGTTAATAAATATTTCAATCAATCAATCAATCAAATTGCTGAGACACGAGTGAATGCATAATGCACACAAACACAGTAGTTTGAAAACAAACTACTGTAACTACACACACTCACCTAATACACTACACACCTTATCCCGCATGCATGCCTTCAGATCGGCCGCTATCGAAGGTGACATCCGGGACCCCGTCAGATCCTGACATGCTGTTCGACATGACATAGTCAGGTAATATAGGAGAACAGATATTGGGAGTGCAGGGACAACCTCAGATATTAACATTATATTCCATATTTAGGCTATACACAGCAGCAATATCAATAGCTTTTCTATATAATGACATGGAAATTACTTAACCCGTTCTGAACGGGCACCCATTTTGGTGTTAGCATCATGTTATGCTTTAAACTATTGAAAAATAGCAGATCTACAAGCTCATAGCGCGCCACTCGGTGGTGCGCTATGAGCTTGTAGGTCTGCTATTTTTGAAAAAATCGAAGAACGACTGACATTTTTTTAAATCTGATCTCAGGTCAGAATGGGTTAATCAGACCAGTGTGTGTCCAGTGGAAACCTCGTATGAATCTGATCTCAGAATTACTTAAAATGGGAAAAGGTGGAAGGTATACAGATATAGAAGCTATAGTGCTAGTTGAACACTGCATTGTGCAATACTGCCCTATTATGTATTTGTTTATACAGAGCTTGGTGAGTTTGCCATGGGAAATGTGGGGGTGGGGCAGATTTAGCTGTTCAAACTAAACGGGAACTGCCCATAGATCTGAAGTCCCGTTAGTCCGAACATGCATTAAAGGTTGGCGAACATGCACTGCTCCCGTGCTTGCGGTTATGTTTAGGTTAGGGTGATGACACGGCACCCACTAAACGAATTCTGACCTGAGATCAGATACAAAAAATGTCTTCATCCTGACAGTTTTCATTCTGACCTGAGATCAGATTCTAAAAATGTCGCTCTTCGATTTTTCAAAAATAGCAGTCCTACAAGCTCGCTATGAGCTTGTAGATCTGCTATTTTTAACATAGTGCTAACACCAAAATGGGTTCCCGCCCAGAATGGGTTAAGCACTCTACACTCATGCATCTAAACCTCCCGGTTTAGACTATACTGCAACTCTCTATATTTGGGTCAGCCCCACACTCCGCCATCTCCCGCCTACAGAGGGTCCAAAATGCTGCTGCCAGACTGATAACTGGAACAAAGAAACAAGATCATATCACCCCCTGCATTGGCAAAACTACACATGGTTAACTTGTTCAATCCCTCAACGGCCTCGCCCCTCCTATATTTCCGAACTAATAACAGCTCCCCCTGCCACCGGGACACTATACTGTAGATCCTCCACTCAAAAACTCGTTGCAGTCCCCCCTTCAAATCTGAGAGAAGGTTTCTCTCTAGCTGCACCGTCCTACACTGTGGAACCATCGTCCATTCCACATCAAGGCCCCACCCTGGAGATTTTTAAATCCAACTTGAAAACGCAGTCTTGTGTGAATACAGTGTGAAGTTATTGTTTACTGTTGTTCATTGTTTTAGTTGTTATTTGTTTGCTTGGCCTGTTTTATTATTATATATTGTATTACATGTTCTATTATTGCACTGTGGATGGACTATACGGTATACCTGTTTTCGGGAAAGCACTTTGGGTCAACTGCTGTTGTTTTTTTGAGTGGTGCAACCACTCCTACAACCAGCAATGTCCGTGTATACCTGTGTGTGTACCTGTGTGTAGTCATGACGACACGAGTATGTGACTTATTAATACCAGTAGGGGGCACCAGAAACAGAGAGAGGGGTATGCTGTGCCTGCTGCCTGCTAATGAGAGAGAGAGAGAGAGAGAGATAGAGAGAGAGAGAGAGAGAGAGAGAGAGAGAGAGAGAGAGGAGGGGGGGAGAGAGGGGAGTTGCACCACTCGGTTCACACAGGTGTGATTTTTAAATGTGCTTGACTTGACAACACTTATTAGTAAACTAATACTTAGTTGACCAGCTGGGGCCTGTTTCACGAAACTTGGATTAACTAATCCAGGCTTTAGGCCAAAACCAGGCTTTTTCAATCCTTGTCTTTACAGCCTGCATGGTTTATTCCGTTCCACTAACTAAAGCCAAGCGAGGCTCAGAATTGGCGGATTTGGCGAGCCGGGATCAGCAAGCCTGGCTGAATAGACTTGTATCAGGACGCTCCGCTTTTACCCCCCGTCCCCCCCCGTCCCCCCCGTCGTCACCAAATCTCTTTGACGAAAGTAGCACATCTACAAACTACAAATGTGTTACAACATTTCGTACGATCACATATCGTCGCTCTTATCTCCATTCTAACATTTTGTGTTATTTCGCAAATGAACCTTATTGTACTTGATCATACTACAGCACAGTGTCACACGAAAGCAATGCATCAAATAGCAGATCCGCAAGCTCAAAATGCAGGGTGAAGCAATAGAGGGGCATGCACGTGACATCACCATCAAACCCGGAAGTTACACAGGAATGCCTAGTACTAAGTGGCAAAAAACGACTTTCTGGCCTTGACAATCCATGCATGCATCCAAACAGAAAAGTCCTATCTGATTGCATTAAACAACGTTAAACAATGTTAAACTCACTTTGCCTGTTGCTTTGCCACTCGATGTGCCATTCACTTTAAGCATGCGCATACCCTATAGTCTATACAATGCCTTTTGTTTTTAGCTTGTAGATCTGCTATACTTTTGATTCTTTCGAATTTGAATCCTGAAAAGTAACAGTTTTGGACTTGAGGTTCACACCCTACAAGGAGTCCCCACCCCCCTACACACACACACACACACACACACACACACACACACACACACACACACACACACACACACACACACACACACACACACACACACACACACACACACACACACACACACACACACACACACACACACACACTGACACACATAATATCGATGCTAGGGTTGAAGTAGTTAAATGATATGCGTTATAGGCTTCTCTTAAGAGAGTCATCTTTGGATGGAAAAGACAGTTGTGCTGAGCTGGAGAGGCAGCTTTGGGAGGAATGAAAACACTGAATGCAACAAAAAGAAGAAAAAAAAGCGAGAGAGAGCAAGCGAGGGGAAAATAGCGAGAGGAGAATGGTATAGCTTTAAGCTTCAAGTTTTGGTGGTGATGGCGTACCTGTCAGAGGAATGCTGGGATAATCCATAAACTGCTCAAGCGCTGCAAATGTGCTCCATTATAACAGCTGTGGGCGGCTGCCAGCCATGCAGCATTCTGGACCATTTATTATTAGGGCTAACTGAGGTGAAGAAGTCTCCACAAGTATAGAAGAAGGAAAGACAGAAAGAAAGAAAGAAAGAAAGAAAGAAAGAAAGAAAGAAGGAAAGAAAGAAAGAAAGAAAGAAAGAAAGAAAGAAAGAAAGAAGGAAAGAAAGAAAGAAAGAAAGAAAGAAAGAAGGAAAGAAAGAAAGAAAGAAAGAAAGAAAGAAAGAAAGAAAGAAAGAAAGAAAGAAAGAAAGAAAAGAAAGAGATGATTATAATAAAAGTAATATCCATGAAATTATAAAAACCGATGTTAAAAAGTTTATCTCACTCTGCCTACTATGTGTGTGTGTGTGTGTGTGTGTGTGTGTGTGTGTGTGTGTGTGTGCGTGCCAACAGCTAGACTAAAGGGAATTCCCCATACATGTACATAGCCCAGGAGAGATAATAGACTTTTAGCTCACCAGGAAGAGGCTCTGAGCCTATAGTGTGTTAACGGCAACCTAAACATGTTAAATTATAACCAAGAAGCATTGTTTAATTTAATCACAATTCATCGTAGGAAGGAACACAATATTGTTCTCGCACGCACGCACGCATGCATGCACGCACGCAGATATGACGCTTCCCTCACACTGACAGGTGGTGGACTCCAGGGTCATCTATGTTGTATGTTTGGCTTTTACGTATTGAACGCTCTCCCATGTTCTGCCTCTGTGCTGCAGATTCTTCTGTCAATGTCTCCTCTGTCATCTTACATCAAAACAAGACGGCAGGAGGAGGGGCTGTGGGGCAGTACAGGCTTTATTGGTCCAACTGTCATTAGACCGACAACCTATCCATAACCTAACCATGACAACCGTAAGCACGGGAGCAGCCTATCCATAACCTAACCATGACAACCGTAAGCACGGGAGCAACCTATCCATAACCTAACCATGACAACCGTAAGCACGGGAGCAACCTATCCATAACCTAACCATGACAACCGTAAGCACGGGAGCAACCTATCCATAACCTAACCATGACAACCGTAAGCACGGGAGCAACCTATCCATAACCTAACCATGACAACCGTAAGCACGGGAGCAGCCTATCCATAACCTAACCATGACAACCGTAAGCACGGGAGCAACCTATCCATAACCTAACCATGACAACCGTAAGCACGGGAGCAGCCTATCCATAACCTAACCATGACAACCGTAAGCACGGGAGCAACCTATCCATAACCTAACCATGACAACCGTAAGCACGGGAGCAACCTATCCATAACCTAACCATGACAACCGTAAGCACGGGAGCAACCTATCCATAACCTAACCATGACAACCGTAAGCACGGGAGCAACCTATCCATAACCTAACCATGACAACCGTAAGCACGGGACCAACCTATCCATAACCTAACCATGACAACCGTAAGCACGGGAGCAGCCTATCCATAACCTAACCATGACAACCGTAAGCACGGGAGCAACCTATCCATAACCTAACCATGACAACCGTAAGCACGGGAGCAGCGCATGTCCCAGCCATAGAGCTATAAAGGATAGAGACTGAACTGGAGCTATTCATTTCAGTGGAAGTTGCTCAGTGGCGTTTTGAAGCACCCGGAAGTATAATTATAACTCAATGGCTCGAGTGAGCGGAGGTTTAGCCCCAAGGCCCAGTTTTGAGGTCCGGGCTTATACGCATGCACGTGACGTCATGAACGTCCGTCCACTTGTGCTGCAATTCCACATTTCGCCAGTAGGTAGTGGCGTCTTCAACGTTGGATTATAGCCTTACTGGGGGCCTGGTCCGACCGCATGTCCGACCGCATGTCGGTCCGTTGGTGTGTCGGATCTGCGTGTGCATCCCGGGCTGGCTGTGCTCCGACGTGTGAGTCGGTGTGCTGGTGGAGGTGGGTGTATATGTTAGACGGAGTACGAGTACATTAGTACCCTATATAGCCCGCCAAACCCGGGTTTATATATATTCTTTAATCCATGTTTTTATCCGATCGAATCATTAGCCATACCGTTCGTTAGCACGACAGTCAAAGTGGGACAGTGGCCATATTGAAGATGCACGCGCATATTATTATTATACATTATTTTTGTGAGGTATACCTATACCCTATAGAGCGTCGCAGTCCCAATGCATTTGTCCCATAGGCATTTCTTAAAGTATTTGTTTAAAGACGGTTACGCCGCTGACAAAGCCAACTCGGATCGTGACAAATCATGACAATGAACACAATGTTTTGGGCCGATCAAATAATCTATAAGAAGAAAAACAAAACAAATAGTGTTGTCTCCTGCCTTTATTTTCTTCTTTCTAATGATTTGATCGGCCCAAAATATTGTGTTCATTGTCATGATTTGTCACGATCCGAGTTGGCTTTGTCCGCGGCGTAACCGTCTTTAAATAAATACTTTAAGAAATGCCTATGAGGAAAATGAACGGCGATTTCTTTTCCGGGGCGCGACTGCGACGCTCTATAGGGGACACGGGGAGAACACGCAAACTCCACACAGATTTCTTTTGCTATTTCTGAACATTTTATTATTATTATTGAATTATTGAAAATTCTTGACATGACCAAAATAAGGTCATGGGTGTCGTGTGTGTGTGTGTGCGTGTGTGTGTGTGTGTGTGTGTGTGGAGCATGTCCAAGCGGTTCCCGCGTGTCGGACGAATGCTCCGTCGGAGATTACGTGCGGATCCCATATGCCTATCTGTGTGTGCAGCCGTCCGTGACGTGTCATGGAGTGACATATATATATATATATGTGCAACCATAATGTGTACATAATGTATACTGCACCATGTGTGTCTTATACAGTACAGTGTATGTGTGCGTGTGTGCGTGTGCGCATTGCGCATGCATGTTCATCGTGGTACATATAACACATGCTCTTTGAGGATGTGCTTTGTCTTGTCATGGCCAGCTCGCAGTGGCGTGCACAGACATTTAGAGGGGCAGGTGCTCAAGTGAAAAAAAGGGCACCTTGTGCAGCGCATTTTGGGGCGGGAACCCATATTGGTGCTTTAGCTATTGAAAAATAGCAGATCTATTTTATTTTAATCGAAGAACCACTGACATAGAAACATATAGCTTTAGATTGTGGGGGCCTAAATTATATAGTAGAAGCGTTTTTTTTTATCAAGATTTGATCAATGTCACCATGGTCCACACACTACAAATTAAGAAAAGAAAAAAAAAAGTTTTTATTTTAAAGAGCACAGCCAAAAGGGCACGGGGTGCTCTATACCCCCTAGTGTCTATCTGTGCACGCCACTGCCAGCTCGTATACAGATCTCCACTACATTCAGTCATATTGTGTCTTAGGAACACAATAATGACCTCTTGTCACGGCCACTGGTGAGATCATGAATATAGGCCTTATAGATGAATATATACAAACCACTCGTTTAACCATTGTCCCTGTAGAGCGTCGCAGTCTTTCATGACGACGCCAGGCCCAGGAAATGATTCCCAATGCATTTTTCCCCATAGGTATTTTTTCAAAAGGTATTTATTTAAAGACGGTTACGCCGTGGACAAAGCCAACTGGAGTCGTGACAACTCATGACAACAAACACAATATTTTGGACCAAACAAATAATTACAAAGAAGAAAAAAAGTGTTGTAACCTGCCGTTTTCTTCTTCTTTCTAATTATTTGTTCGGCCCAAAAAATGTTGTTTGTTGTCATGATTTGTCCACGACAAGAGTTGGCTTTGTCCGCGGCGTAAACGTCTTTGAATAAATACTTTTTGAAATGTCTATGAGGAAAATGAACGGATAATCATTTCCTGGGCCCTGGTAGGGGGGCGGGACTGCGACGCTCTATTCAGGCCGGGGCAAACGTTTAGTGAAAACCTATACAAAGCTCACAACACGTCGTAATACGATTCAGCAGATTCAGCGTATAATATATATGAGGAAAAAGGAGTATAGAGAGACCTCGGTCAACTAAGCAGGTTGAAGTGATTGCATGCATTGAATGCACCTGTGAGTGTCTCTGTTACATCATTTGTATACGGAGCTGCTGTTATCTTTTCTCCACAAACCAACACATGCATAATCCTATTCATAATATACACACACACAAGGCTTATTGTTAAAATCATGACCTTGGCCGCACAGTATACAACCTCAATAGAATGTAATACTCAGCCACTACGTGTACACAAAGATGAACTATAAAGTAGAACAATGGTTTCCATTTGCAAAGGCAAAATATTGAGCAAATAAGCAGAAAATAAATAAATGAATATAATAGAATTTTTCCCATCACGCGCCGCTCCTCGAGAGTAATGAATTATAGAGGAGTGCTTGTCCTCGCTCACTCCCTCGGTTAATCAGCGCTCGCCTGGCTGCCCTGTCCTGCTTGCCACTTCTACCGTTAATAAATCATCCGGTCCTTCAGGAGCGAGGGTCCGTCAACGTGCCACCACTGCCCCCCCCCCCCCCCTGGCACTGGGGAGGCACTGGGGGGACACTGGGGGGGGGGGGGGGGGACACTGGGGAGGCACTGGGGGGACACTGGGGGGGGGGGGGGGGGACACACTGGGGAGTCACTGTGGAGGCCCCAGGCAGACATTCGGGAGGTATTGGGGGGGCACTGGGGAGGCACTGGGGGGGGGGGGGGGGGGCGGGGGGGGACACCCTGCGTAACATGGGGATACACCCGTTCCCATCTCACCCCTGCATGCTTCACCACACACACACACACACACACACACACACACACACACACACACACACACACACACACACACACACACACACACACACACACACACACACACACACACCACTCCCCACATAGACCCAGTATACCCACCCCACCCACCCGACACGCAGGCACTGCCTACCACCAGTTGATTTCGTCGACTAAAACTAAGACGAAAAATGTTCGTCGACTACCTTTTTTCACGGAGGGTAACTAAATGGAAACTAAGCTACGATGACTAAAACTATGAGACTAAATATATTGACAATTTCGTCAACAAATACACACTAGGCTAAAATGTTAGGAAAGGACACATTGTCAATCTACAAGCACACAACGCATCGCAGCGCGACGCTTTGTGAGCTTGTAGATCGGTTATTTTCAGCAAGTGTAAAATCAGTCATTACGACGGCATCAAGGCCAGACAAAATGCATTTTAGTCGACTAAATCAACTGTAGATTTAGTCGACTGAAATCGTATTATATTTAGTCGACTAAAACTAGACTAGACTGCACTAAAACATTCCGGGTGACTAAAATGTGACTAAAACTTAAATGAAAACTATATTCAAGAGACTATTATTATGACTAAAACTAAAATCAAAATGTGCTGCCAAAAACAACACTGGCTACCACACCCCTCCCCATCATACCCCTCCCCCACCCTATACCCTTCCCCATCACATACATGTTACCACTATACCACCCCATCACAGGTCACAGATTCCTCCCATCTCTCTCCTTTCCGTCTCTTCCTGTGTCTATATTTCGGTGTCTCTCTCTAACCACTTCTCCCCCTCTATGTCCTTGGTCTCCCCTCTCTCCCCTCCATCGCTCTGTCTCTCACTCTCATCTCTCATGGGGGAACACTTACACTTAAGCTGTGTGCCCTCTGTTCTCCTCACCTCCTCCCATCTCCTCTCCTCTCGTGCCCATGCGGTGCCAAGGTGTATACTTTGACGGATAATGCAATAAAGTTTTTCTCCCCCCCTGACGACTGCTGGAAAAGCCAAAGTATCCGCTTCAGTGCCAAAGTGACTGAAGAGGCCCAGAGCCTGGACTAGTACTCATATATATAAAGCCCTCCAGCCAGGATGAACCAAATCATTTAGGTCAGGTGGAGTTTAGGGAGTCGAGGAGGACGGCAGCACTGCATCTATAGAGGCCACTAATCTCTCAAGGACAGATTCTGTGCCGCGCAATACGTGCCGATGGGTTCCCAGATTGAGAGGCCCAGAGACTGCCCAGTGCTATTACATATAGCCTCCAAGTTGCATGCAGTCGATACCAAAAGCCAATTTAATCAGGGGATATTGACAACATCTGGGAATAAATGTCTTACCCCAAAAAATCCCCTCCCCCATCCCCTATTTTTTATTTATTTTGTTATTTATTCCTTATTATTCTCTTCCCTCTGTTTTCTTTTTCACCCCCCCCCCCCCCGTCATTGTTTTTCATTATTCTTGTACATTGGACGAGAAGATTGATTTAATTTAATTTAAACAACAAAAATAATGGAATACCGATGTATAATTAATTATCATGAAACCTGTAACTGGAACGAACGGACTAAGACGAACTGAAACTACTCAAAGAGTAGATGAAAGTTAATAATAGAAAGTAACAAATGACTTGTAACAATTACGAAATGTACTGTGATGCCCAACATGACCCACCTGTTTACCGAAAAAATTAAATAAAAACAAAGTAAAAAATAAATAAATAAACCAATGTGGGATATGTTAGTAGACACCTTTACACATTGGTGAAGATAATTCTTGGTAAGAAATGTATTCCCAGATTTGACATTATTCTGATAATATTCCCTGACTAATTAGAAAAAGTGCGCAGGAGCACAGGTCTCCGCCAGGTCAGCTATAGGTTATTGTGGGCCAGTAATGTTTGGAATTGGCCAATCAGGATGGAATATGAAAGATCACACCCATGTGAAGTTGAGGGGCGCTCATCATATCCTCTCAGAGTTAAATTAAACTTACAATATATATATATATATATATAATTATATTGGGGTCCCAGAAATGCCATTAAAACAGTTGAAGTGCCATGGACGACAAGACGAGTTGAATCCAATTATGCACTGATTACCAAAAGAAAAAGAAAAAGAAAAGATATTGAAGAAAAAAAAAGAAATCCTCTAATCTGGTGTGCAGGTGATGACATGCACATTACATGCATAATAGAATTACATTTTCTTTCTTTTATTTATAATGGGCTAATTGGCAACGAAAGCCAAAACTGGTCAGAGTTAAATGGGGGACCGTATAGCCTACGCATGCACATGCACATGCACATGCACATGCACATGCACATGCACATGCACATGCACATGCACATGCACATGCACATGCACATGCACATGCACATGCACACGCACACGCACACGCACTCGCACTCATAGAAAAAACATAGACAAAACATAGTCTTAGCCATGCCTTTGGCCTGGCGGAGATAATCAACACTGAGAGTCTATTGTGAGTCTAACTGTCAACGTGGATGTGGTGTGTCTTGTGGGTGTTACAGCAATATTCTATTGACAATGTGCAAGTTTGTCTAAGGACATCCATATCTAACCATGAAGCAAATATTACACCCCCTTCCTCTTCATGTAGACTATAGGATGTGACGCACAGACCCATAATAAAATGGTGACATAAAATGCAAAAGATAAATAGACAGACCTTTATTGATCCCACAAGGGAAATCCGGTTGCCATGGCAGTACAGCAGCAAAAAATCTACAGAGAAAAATATATACTGTAGGCTATACTTATAACATTGAAGAATAAAACATTATTAAAATGTGAGTAAACACAGGTAACGTATACAGGGATTAGGAATATGATATACAAAATGATATATTGTTTTTCTGTTTTTGTGGGTTCCCAGATTGGGAATAGTATTTCAAAAAACCAAGTGAAACCCTCCAAACTTGGGCCGCCCCAGGATGTACATGTTGTATGAGCTGATAACATTTACAAACATCAAATGCACCACATCTCTGTCTGTGTCTGTGTCTGTGTGTGTGTGTGTGTGCGTGCGTGCGTGCGTGCGTGTGTGTGTGTGTGTGTGTACGGTTGTAAAATGCACGTAACGACACACGTTCCACACCACCGCAGGGAGTGCAGTGCCCGGTAATCGAGTCGGTCGGACGCACGGTTGTCCAGAACCGCCCCAAAAAGGCCTCTGCCCAATGTCCATATATGGAGCTGGCCTTTTATTCTGACATAACTCCGACATGGATAGACTCCATATTTGGGCATGCCTGACAAAGTAAACTCCATGTATGGGCATAAAAGGGACACAGACATAATATCCGGGTGGGGGCATTCATTTCCAACTTGTATCGGCCAGCCAGTGCCCAACGGGCACCGCTGTATAGAGGCGCCAACTGGCACCACTCTAGTAAATATAAATGTGCAGTACAATATTATACGTCTATGGACGTTCATAAGTGTATACATAAACAATTCACCCCCAGTAGTGTGAGTATATATTTGTAGCGTCCTTGCTGCATCATTACGTTTGACCCATTTTGGGGCGGGAACCCCTTTTGGTGTTAGCATTATGTTATGCTTTAGCTATTGAAAAATAGCAGATCTACAAGCTCATAGCGCGCCACCGAGTGGCGTGCTACGAGCTTTTAGGTCTGCTATTTTTTTTTTTATCGAAGAACGACTGACATAGAAACACGTCTCTGCCTCCGGTTGTTGTGATCGTTACACATGTGAACAGTCAATGATTGACAGTACATTTCTCTCATAATTCATCATTCTTGTGGCGGTACCTTTTCATTTAAGCTCGCGTCGCCAGACTTTACACCTTAGAGGAAAGCTTGGTCTGGTGTCCCGTGTGAACCAGTCCAGTGTTGTTTTCCTCGACTAAAACTAAGGCGAAAAATGTTCGTCGACTACCGTTTTTCACTGATGAAAACTAGACTACAATGTTAGGAAGGGACTATAGTGGACAAGAGATCCAGTATAAGTCATTTTACACTTGGTTGCATGCTGAAAATAGCAGATCTACAAGCTCACAACACGCCACAGCTCGACACGCTGTGAGCTTATAGATCGGCTATTTTCAGCAAGTGTAAAATCCGTCATTACGACGGCATCAAGGCCCGCCAAAATACATTTTAGTCGACTAAATCAACTGTAGATTTAGTCGACTAAAATATTATGACATTTAGTCGACTAAAACTAGACTAACACTAAAACATTCCAGGTGACTAAAATGTGACTAAAACTAAATGAAAACTATTGAAGATACTATGACTAAAACAAAAATCTAAATTTGCTGCCAAAAAAAACAACACTGGTGTCCCGTGTGAACCGGTCTAGACGTTTTATTAAGTTAAAATGATATGGTTTGTGATCAATATGCAATAAATACCTACATGTCACTAACTTAGTACTAGAAGTTAAAATGATATGTTTAGCATGTTTGAGTAAAGCTGGTATTGACAAAAAAATATTATTCTGCATATTCTGTTGTGAGTTACATTTGGATTACATTTAAACCCATATTCATGTCCTTGTCTACTACCTACTATAAACACAATTTAACAGCTTCATTTGGAGCAATCAAGTTCAAATTAGGTTTCTAAAACGGGTAGTCCCAATACTTGATTCTGATTGGCTGGTTACCGTCACGTGACCGGTGTAAATTGTCTAGTCCACAGTCCGATCTGATCAGAGATGATCACATCCATAGGGTTTCTCCCCAGTGTGAATTATATGGTGCCTTTTAAGGCCTGCCATTTGAGAGAAGTGTTGTCCACAATGATCACACCCATAGGGTTTCTCACCAGTGTGAATTATTATATGGTGCCTTTTAAGGCCTGCCATTTGAGAGAAGTGTTGTCCACAATGATCACATCCATAGGGTTCCTCTCCAGTGTGAATTCTCTGGTGCTTTTTAAGGTTGGACATTTGAGAGAAGTGTTGTCCACACTGATCACATCCATAGGGTTTCTCACCAGTGTGAATTCTCTGGTGTGTTTTAAGGTGGGACATTCTAGAGAAGCGATGTCCACACTGAACACATCCATAGGGTTTCTCTCCAGTGTGAATTCTCTGGTGCTTTTTAAGGCTGGACATTTGAGAGAAGTGTTGTCCACACTGATCACATCCATGGGGTTTCTCTCCAGTGTGAATTCTCTGGTGCTTTTTAAGGCTGGACATTTGAGAGAAGTATTGTCCACATTGATCACACCCATAGGGTTTTTCTCCAGTGTGAATTCTCTGGTGTGTTTTAAGGTTGAACATTGTACAGAAGTGTTGTCCACAATGATCACATCCATAGGGTTTCTCCCCAGTGTGAATTATTATATGGTGCCTTTTAAGGTCTGCCATTTGAGAGAAGTGTTGTCCACAATGATCACACCCATAGGGTTTCTCTCCAGTGTGAATTCTATGGTGTCTTTTAAGGTGGGACATTCTAGAGAAGTGTTGTCCACACTGATCACATCCATAGGGTTTCTCTCCAGTGTGAATTCTCTGATGTCTTTTAAGGTGGTGTATTTGAGAGAAGTGTTGTCCACACTGATCACATCCATAGGGTTTCTCTCCAGTGTGAATTATTTGGTGGCCTTTAAGGCTGTTCATTTGAGAGAAGTGTTGTCCACACTGACCACATCCATAGGGTTTCTCTCCAGTGTGGATTCTATGGTGTGTTTTAAGGCTGGACATTGTAGAGAAGTGTTGTCCACACTGATCACATCCATAGGGTTTCTCTCCAGTGTGAATTGTTTGGTGGCCTTTAAGGCTGTTCATTTGAGAGAAGTGTTGTCCACATTGATCACACCCATAGGGTTTCTCTCCAGTGTGAATTCTCTGGTGTGTTTTAAGGTTGGACATTATAGAGAAGTGTTGTCCACACTGATCACATCCATAGGGTTTCACTCCAGTGTGAATTCTATTGTGTTTTTTAAGGCTGGACATTAGAGAGAAGTGTTGTCCACACTGATCACATCCATAGGGTTTCTCTCCAGTGTGAATTCTCTGGTGTGTTTTAAGGTTGGACATTATAGAGAAGTGTTGTCCACACTGATCACATCCATAGGGTTTCACTCCAGTGTGAATTCTCTGGTGTGTTTTAAGGCTGGACATTCTAGAGAAGCGTTGTCCACACTGATCACAGTCGTGCTGTTTTGGTTTAGCCAAGCTTCTATGTTCATTTACTGTTGGTAAGACAGGGAGGCCAGACTGATGATGCAACACTGGATTGGAATCAAAGATAAAGGAAAAACACATTCAGAGGTTGAAAGACAGAACTTTGTTAAATGTACATCTAGTTCCCTAATTAATACCAGCAAATTAATCCCAAATTTGTATTTAAGAAATAGTGTGTCAGCTGTATATTTATTTCTAAATACCAAATAATAATAATAATAATAATCTAAGCTATGTTCATTGCACAATGCATAATGGTACATACCGCAGTCTTTGGGTTCCTCCTGTTCAGCAGAGTTGAGGTTGATAGAGTTCATCTTCTCCTGAAGTCTGGAGTCCACAGTCCGATCTGATCAGAAATGATTGATATCCTGGAGCGAGCAGTTGTGGAGAACTGACACAGAGCAACTCTTCTTATACTAGCGAGCCTGAGGTGGAGCCACTAACTGCTTGGATTGATAGGCCGAAGAGGAGAAATAGAACCATCTCTCAGCCAATCACAACTTAACAGCCTGCTCCACCCCTCCCTCCTCCCCCAGGCATGCTCTATCCATATCCAATACAAATACTGGACAACTCACCCCGGTGCGTGCCCGTTTTTCCTCCCGGAATGTTCCCCAGTGAGGGGGATAACTTTATATTATGTTATTGGCTGTTTGTATTCTTTTTGGAAAAATATAAAAAGATACTCCTGTGGAAAGGCTATATTATTTTACTTATATTGACCCTATAAACAATTTAGTATTATTTAGTATGTAAGGTTTTGCCCACTCAAATGTTACCTCGTCAGATAATCCCCACATATCCTACAACAACGTCTGTGAACAGACTTCACTGTAGTAGCCTATGGAGTGGAAAAGCTGTTCTGTGAACAGACTTCACTGTAGTAGCCTATGGAGTGGAAAAGCTGGACTGGGAACAGTCAATGTTTGGGAAGCACACACGTTTGGGACACACAATGGACAGGTGTGTTGCGATTGGTGTGGGGTAATTGATCACACCACCTGTTTTGTGTGCCCCACACATTTGTGCTTCCTTTACCTATTCTGACCTGAGATCAGATTCATACGAGGTTTCCACTGGACACACACTGGTCTGATTAACCCATTCTGACCTGAGATCAGATTCTAAAAATGTCAGTCGTTGTCAGACCTACAAGCTCGTAGCGCGCCACTCGGTGGTGCGCTATGAGCTTGTAGATCTGCTATTTTTCAATAGCTAAAGCATAACATGATGCTAACACCAAAATGGGTTCCCGTTCAGAATGGGTAAAAGAAGTTTGTTCAGTTCTGCGCTCATTCCGGGCCCCTCGCCAGAGAGAATATCATACAGCTGATGTGTACAGCTTGTGGGAAAAGTGGAGATATTTTACTAAATATGCAAGTTTTTGGCTAGAACTTTCAAATGAATATGAAACTATAGTCCCCAAAACTACACCAAGTCTTGGGAATTTTAGGCCTGACGTTGAAATTAAAAGAATGTCTTCTAAATTCTGACAGTTTTGTGAAATAGGCTACCTATCTTTCTGTATCAGTGGTGCTCAATAGGCTATTTCATGTCAAGAACCCCAGAAATTATATGTAATTGGACACCGACCCCCATCTGAAAATATGCAGGAACCCCTCAGAGGCATAGATTTGAGTTAAAAACCTTCGCTCTGAACGAATATATATTCAAAGACCTGTGCCGCCTTTTCACGTTTTTTCAAAAATAGCAGACCTACAAGCTCGTAGCGCGGCACTCGCGCTACGAGCTTGTAGATCTGCTATTTTTCAATAGATAAAGCATAACATAATGCTTAGAACACCAAAAGGGCTTCCTGCCCCTGAATGGGTTTAATTATTGAGTGAGTGCACAGGCAGTGCTATAAGTTTAAACGCCAACGTGGCCAGTCTGCTATAACCGTGCGCGGATAGGACCGATCCATATGGCTGTGTATATTTGGAATAGATGAATACATACAATATTCATCTAACATTCAAACACGTGTTCACCAAAACCAACTTACAGTTAGTTGATTTAAAATGTGTTTGTGTGTGCTTGTGCTCCGGACAAGTGACTTTTTTGCTCCGGACAAGTGACTTTTGTGCTCCGGACAAGTGAAGTGGACAAGTGAACTTGTCCGAAGGTGCCTCAAAAAGTTAATAGGGACTTTAAGCAATGACGGTTTTCAGGACGGCTCCGCTACGCGGAAGTACGGCGGCTATGGCGCCGTCAGCTAACTTGCCGATATTGCTTAATTCTTACATGCACTGGACATGATCAGCAGTGGAAAGAGGAAGGTGCTGTGTTATTCTAAACCCTTTTTAATAAACATGGTTAATGTGACATATGGTATTAGTGTTATTTCTTCATTCAGAGCATGCCAACACATTTACACAGCATAAGAGAGGTGATGGAGCAATCGGTGTAAATGTATTATGACAGCTATAATTTCTATAAACATGGTTATGACATGATATGTATTCATATAGGATACTAATACATAATACCAGGCCTCACTCAAGTTAAAATCATGGAATTAGTAAACAATTAAGGATATTATAGGCAGACACATCTTTCTTCCCGCACATACACGCATGTGTATGTGTGCACACTCTCTCTCTGGTCCCCAAAGCAGGGGCAGCACGACCTCTTGACCGGACTGTGCAAACAATGGGATGGCAGGATGGTTGCAGGGGAAACTTACAGTACACACACACACACACACACACACACACACACACACACACACACACACACACACACACACACACACACACACACACACACACACACACAAGAAAGATGATATCTCATAATGACTGGCACATTTTGAATTGAACACATCACATACAGCCACGCACCCATAAGGAATAAAGTCCAAGAAGAATCCAAATGACCATATCGGTACCAGAACAAGAGGGGAGCTGGGGGCCCAGTTGCACTCCCCAGAAGCAAACCATGAACTGTGCACATTTGTCAACACCGGAGAGATATAAATATGATGCCCTTGATCACGGGGTATTTTGGGTATTTGTGAGTTACCATCAGCTCCCGACCGGATCGAAATTAACCCCCATAATTGTAGGCCTCCACCCAGGCTACTTTTCATTAGGCCCGCCTTTATGGTCCATTAGCACCTCCAGCTGTACTGATTCCTCCGCATTTTTAAACCAATCAGCTGTGCCTGTTGATGATACACAACAAAAGCTGATTCTGACCGTTTATGTTTATGACATCAGGAACATTCATACGATTTTTATTTTCGTCTTTTAAGATATATTTATAAAGTTACTATATTGGTTGGAGATATACTGAAGCAGTAACCCAACTCCCAAATCTCGCGGGGACATCTTGGTAAACAAGTCGCCAAGTTTGTATAGTTTGAGATGCACCCTGCAGCTGCAGCCTCGCATACGAGCAGTCCCACACACAGACACTTCTTCTAAAGTGTCTCCCTCAAACACGTCCATTGTGTTTGTTTTTAGCGACAAGCGGACGACATCAAATCCGTTTGTCTACATCCCCGTAGTGGCTCAATTCCAATAATACAGATTTGGACCAATCGAACGCGAACAGCAGTGACTCGGTCGGCGTATATAGGCATATAGCGACCGGATCTTCTTTCTACACGAATGAGTCAAAACAACACAACGTTGACATTTTTTATTCAACATAAAACCGCATGAGTTTTCCTGATGTGATGAACTGTCAGAATCAGCTTTTGTTGTGTTCGTTTATGTGCTAATTAAAAGAGTGACTTTACTTTGAGAGCTGTTTCCCCGTTACAATGGAAGTCAATGAGACCCTATTTTTATTTCTTAAATTGCTAATAAACAACACAAACGGAGCGAAATAATTCATGGAATGGAATAGTTTGCCCTAAAGTTATAAGAAAACAACCCAAACCTCTTTTCTTAGTGAAATAAACCTGATGCCACTGTACTTGGACCTATTTTTTTCTCCATCTACACCAAATATTCTGCCAAGAATAGCTGAACTACGAAGCTCACAATGCTTGTAGGTCTGGCATTTTGGGTCTACGTACTTCCATGGTACTGTCAATTCAATCGAAGGTAACATTTTATGTTTGTTAGCTTTCGTTTGTAGAGTTACATGAGCGCTCAGCACTGGGAATTTGACTAGTGTAGGTGGCCTGACCAACGTTCAGCTGTATAGGCTGCTACTCCCAGAAGCTTCATGAGGGACAAATCCTAGCACGGATTGAGAGGATTTAGAGAAAAGACTGAAACAGGATTTGTAAATCTTTCACAAAAGACTTTTGGCCGACGATGCCCCGGCCGAATGATTCTGTCAGACTGTCACACTGTTCTGCATTCTCTCCCTCCCTCTCTCTCTCTCTCTCCCTCCCTCTCTCTCTCTCTCTCTGTAATACACCCAGGTTATCCCCTCTGGATAGTTCTTTCTTCTTGCATGGGTCTCTTTAGCTGTGGCTAAACTCTCACTGGGTGTTCTGAGTCCAATTCAGCAGTAATAATTCTTAATCCTCCTCTGAGCTTGCTCCGTTACTCCGTTCCTTCAAGCTATTAATCACTGTAATTGCCGGAAAGCCCCCCCCCCACCCCTGTTCTTATACTGCTCTCTCTCTTTTTCTCTCCCCCCCCCCCTCCCCCTCTGTCATTATCTCTCTATCATGTCCTATCTCTGTCTCTGTGTGTCTATCTCTCTGTTTGAACAGGTCAGCTCCAGTTCCATGTCTAACCATTATTCTCGGGCTCGGCACAGCTATAATCCTCTACAGTGTTCCCCCCCCCCCCCACCCATGTTCAGGCCTATATACTGCTTCATGCGGGTATACAAAAGAATTTATAAATACAGGCTTTGTTTGGACAACTCAGCAGCAATAAAAACATGTCATGAACCACAGCTGTGATAGAAAAGTAGCCTCCTGGACAACAGTAAAACATAACCCCCTGAAATGCTTTTGCCATGTATCCCCCCCCCCCTCCACACCACCAATACAAACTGACTGCAAAAATAACAATAATACAATACAATAATAGAGAAAATATATCATAAATGAATACTGAAATCAGATATAATCATTAAGGAACGTTTATGCATGCACCACATAGTGCTATGTAAACTCTTAATTTCCATTTTCCAGCCATTCAGTTGCAACCCCCCCTAACCCCCCCCCCCCCCCCCCCCCCCCCCCCCCCCAAATAAAAAATATATAGTTTTTTTAAATAATTTGGCGACCCCCCAAAATTATTGAGAACCTCTGGGATAGGATACTGTATCAGTAATGGTAGCCTACATCAGGGCTACTGCTCAGGGGCCACTCAGCGAAATACCAAAAGTCCAAGGGCCGCAAGCCCAAATAATGTTGGTCCTATATTGGATTTTTTTTGTCCGTGATTTTCTAACACACTATATATAATGTATAGTATAATATAGGCATATATATACTTGAAATCATCTGCCTATACAGCTGGCTTCAGTCAGTGGCTGACAAACACAACAGAGAATCATGAATATCTTCCAGTGACATTCAGTCACACTTTCAGTTGTCTATCCAGACCCTAGATAGACAACTGAATGGTCTCAGTCAATGTCCTGTGACGTATGACTTATACGATTTGGACAGATGCAATGTGTTCATATCAGCTATACGCTTTTGGGTACAGCTCCAACAAAGGAAAGCAAGAAACATGCGATTCGATTCATACAGCATGTTCATAATGTACTCAGTTAACTAATGGACTTGATCAAGTCCATCGGCGATATAATATAATTCGATCTCAGGTTTTAATCTGGCCTGAAGTGTAACGGCTCTCCTGAAGATCTTCTGGAACGCGGGACTGGAGAGGTAGTAGAAAACGGGATCCAGCGTGCTGTTGAGATAGGTCAGGGTGATGGCGATGTAAAACGCCGTGTTCAGATCCTCCAGGTCGGCGCAGCCTTCCGACTGAGGCCTCGTCTCGCTCTCGATCCAGGTCAGTATCTTGATGACGTTGCTCGGGAGGTAGCAGACGACGAAGACGGCCACCACCGCCAACATGAACCGAAGGGCCGTCTTGATCTTGGCGTGTTGACCCAGCCGTCTCCGTCTCAGGCGATCGACGACGCGGAACGTGCAGTAGAGTATCACGGCCAGCGGCAGCCAGAAGGAGAAGACGAACACGGACCTGTGCCACGTCAGACCGAACCCCTTGGACTTGGGCTCGCCTTTGATCAACTCGCCCTCGACCGTGAAGCTCTCGCAGTGATCGTGAGACTCGGTGGCGTTGTCGTCCTTTCTCGGCATGACCAGCAGGTGAGCGGTCATCGAGATGGTGAGCGCCCACAGTCCGGCCGCGCAGCACGCCGCCTTGCATATGCTCAGGGAGTTGACGGGGTGGTGGGGGTGGACCACGCGCACGTACCTGTCCACGGCGACGGACATCAGGAACAAGATACTCCCGCTGCGGTTCATGGCCAGCATGAAGAGGTTGACGTTGCAGAACGCGTCTCCGAACGTCCACTTCATCCCGGACAGGTAGTAGCTCGCGCGGAAAGGCAGCGCCACGATCAGCAGGAAGTCGGCCAGCGTCATGTTGAACAGGAAGACGGTGCTGCTCGTCCACGGCTTCAGGTGGAAGCAGAAGATCCACAGAGCCAGGCCGTTGGCGAGGACGCCCAGGATGACCTCGGCGATCAGCACCGGAGGCAGCAGTTGGACGAGCAGCTGTTCGTTGAAATGGCAGAGCATTTCTCTCTCTTATGTCTTTTTTGGTTTTGTTGGCTGCAGCAGCAGGTCCAGGAAATAACCTCGTGAAGACTTTATTGCATGTCTATAAGAGACTGGGAAATAAAGCCCTCCCACTCTGCATGCGGCTCTGCTGTGTTTGTTTGCTCTGTGTGTGTTTCTTCTACTCCTGTGTAGTCGGTCAGACCGGCAGGCAGAGGTTGTGTGTCAGGAGGCTGAGCTGTATGTACACCTGAATCCACTGAAGCCTTATCAAGATTCAAGACTTTATTGCCATGTCAACAGAGTTGATTGGAATTTGTTTCAGTGCACTAAAAACATACATACGATACATACACATATTCACATCACATAATCAGACAGAACACGATAGGGCTTGTTATCGACAATTTTTTTATTTACACTCGGGGCAAAGTATAGGCAGTTTTATTGAGGGAGATCATGAGCTAGCATATAGAGGAGAACAATCGTAAAACCACCGTGCAAAAATGACATACAGCATGTTATTTAGAAGCATAAAGGCAGGCCTCTCCCCTGTGCCCTCTCTCCCTCTCTGCTGTTCTGCTCTCCGTTCTGGAGTAGTATAGTAACTAAGAACATAAATACTTTAGGTAAATTTTGAGGTATTTGTACTTCACTTGAGTATTTCCAATGCTAATAGCCGATCTACAAGCTCACAATGTGTACACAGCGATGCAACGTATTGTGAGCTTGTGGATAGTAGCTAGTTTAAAACCTATTTTGGGGCGGGAACCCCTTTTGGTGTTTTAAACATTATGTTATAATTTAGCTATTGAAAAATAGCAGATCTACAAGCTCATAGCGCGCCACCGAGTGGTGCGCTACAAGCTTGTAGGTCTGCTATTTTTGAAAATATTCATTTCAGAAAACTGGAGTAATTTTACTCAAGTACATTTTGAATTCCAGACTTTTACTGCTGTTTCTAAAAAATAAATTTCTTGTCTCAAAACCACATTTTTATACAGTCTCACAAGTGACGACAGAGGCTTGCACTGGGCAGTGGTACTGTTACAAAGAAGACAATAACTATAGCCCAAAGTGAAAAGAATTCACACAAAGAAGGGCCGGGGTCAACACTCCCTTTTAGGAGGGCGAAAGTTGACCATGCAAGCATGTTTATGCACCTGGCTTCATTTTAGGGTGCAGCACAAAATAAACTGCGGACCAAGAATTGTTTCTGGAACACTATACATTATTAGTAATTTATTTAATATTTCCCTGAACCACAGGCTGTGTTCATTTGTCCCTGTAGGTTGTTTAATTGTCAATAGCTGTTTTCTTCTTCTTTGCATATTTAGGTAGGGTATGTGTAAGAAAGGGTTAAAAACGAACCCCATGGGACATTTATTTTCTTGGAACCTGGCAGAATCTTAAAATAGACCCTTCAAAATAAACAAAATCAACCCTAGTATGCGCATGGACCCCCGTTCCATCTAGACTACTAGCTGTATACTGTAGGCCCGCAGACTTCCTGAAGGTGGATGTTTCATATTAATATTATTGTAGAAGCCATTTCACTGTGTTTTTTTATTATTATTTCTGTTATTATTTAGTCTTATTAGCCTAGAATATTCTGTAGATACTTGGTTAATTGGGTTATTGGTTTGGGCACAGACGGGCACGCCTTCCCAGGCCTAGGGACAGCCTGTGGGGGGAATTCATGCACCTTGTGGATACATGGTTTTTACCAGTAACATGGAAGACATTTGTATCATGCACTTTACTTGAAATAAACGCAAAGCAAAATGAATGCACCAAGTGGACAATGACGTTCTTCCTAACTGCGTAGACCTAAACCCAAAGAATGGGTGCATCAGTGAGTTTGTTATGGAAAAGGTTGAAAGCTGACAAACTAGCACTTACAATTATGTTCGTTTGTTGTACAATCTCTAGGGCCCATTAGGCTCCCTAGTTTTGGGATTGAGACTGCATACAGAAGTCCATGTATAGAATGGTCAATTAAGAGAAACCAATGTTCGACAGGATGTTACACATGGAGATAAATGGTGAGGAGCTGGTGAGGAGCCGCTCCCCTGTCTCCAGTCTCCCAATCACATACAGACAGATTAGGAAGAGGTCATGGTGGCATGGGACACAGGACACATGTATACACAAGGAATATGCCTATGCTGTGTATAGAGCACCGAAGTCCTGATCCAGTCCAGTCACTCGCTCGTCCCCTCGATTCCCCTGGTTCACGGAAGTAATTTCTCCATGGAGAATAACATGGGGTCATCTTAAAATCGTTTCATATAAGCGTTGTGGTCCAAAAATAAACAAGCTGTCTCTGCGTTATTGAGGTGTCTCTGTATCGTTTGCGACCAGTCAGTTGATTCTTCATATCCATATGAGTGCAACGGCCTGATGACATGTTTATTTTTCAAACACAGTTCTTATATGAGGCGGTACAATGCAAATAAAAAGTACATGAACCTGTGGATGTGTGCCCTCTACCGATATTGACGTCAGACTTCGGTGCTCTATAGACCAATTTACAAACATTGGGACAGGGCACACGGGTGACTGTTTAATGTAATCAATTCCCAACAGATCTCCAAACCTGTTGTTTTGGGGAGCACTGGTTTCAATCCATTCAACCTCCTCTTGTGAGTTGGCTAGTGAGATGCACCCTAGGAGACATATATTATACTTCAAAGCGCAACAGTAGGCAGTAGCGCACAGAGAACAGCTGATATACAAGCTCACATCGCATCACAGATGCGACTCTTGTGAGCGTAGAGGTCTGCGTGTGCGACACCATCATGGGACGAAGCATAAATTATACTTGATGAGCTGCAGGTGCGCGTGCAGCCGTGCACAAATAGGCTCTGCTGCCGTTATCATGAGCGCTGCGAGCGCAACCTCCCGTTCTTATGGTGTGGTTTTGAGGACAACTGCTTTGAATTGCTATTATTACAACCGAAACCAATGGATTATATATTTCAAGAGTGCAGAGAGATCACAATAAAAATCCTAATCGTTCTTCCTCCAGAAAAACAGCAACTGAGAGTTTGATGGGGCATTTTTATAGGTATTTCGGTAGATCTGTTATTTTGTGAATGAATTGTCATGGGCCCTATGACTTAAATCTTATGCCCTTAAATCTTATTCATCATTGGGTATTTAAAGGTATTTTTCTAAAAGTATTTCATGCTTAAGGTATCATATTTGTATTGATCATTCTCCTAAAGTATTCTTGTTAAAGCTAAGTATTAATCTTTATAGTCTAAAAGGTTTAAAACCATTGTGTTACAGGCTCTCTGCCTTTTTGGTGCAGAGTATTTATTGTAATTAGATTACTTTCAAAAGTATTTTTTTACAGTTCCAGAGTTTCAGCTCTGGCTATCGAAGTTATTAAATACAGTCCTTTCTAAATTATCATTACTATATGGAATCTTTAAAATATTTCCATACATTTTTTACGCGCGAGTGCAGTTAGAACTTTTCCATTGCATCTTATGCGAGCACATGCTGGTGCTTATCAGTGTGACTGTCACGTTTAACCAAACTGGCAGACGCAAATGCAGACACGACAAGGAGGGCAAAGTCCAAGGGTGTTTATTCAAACAAAAATGATGAGCTTGTAGATAGGCTACTTTTCAGAAAGCTAGCAGGAGCTGGCTAGCAGGTAGGCTGGCAGGCAAACAGGCAGGCAACTGAGGCAGGAGGAAAGGAAGGAAAAGGCAAGGAAAAAACCAAAGTCACGGAGAACTGTGAGACGATCTGGCAGCGTGCGGCGAGGAAACCAGGGCTTTTATGGAGTGGTGGTGATGAGAAGATGGCAGGCAGGTGAGTGAGATTGGATGATCAGAGCCAGGTGTGCCAATCTGGAAAGCCAGGAACCAAGCCTACCCACACATGCTCACACATAGACAGACAGACTAACACAAATAGACACACACAGGTCACTGGCAGGGGCCGTCACAGTGACGTCGTCTGATAAGTCGTCCATAACGTTAACACAATGGCGTGCACGGTTCACAGACATTTAGAGGGGCAGGTGCTCAAGTGAAAAAAAGGGCACCTTGTGCAGCGTGTGGAACCGGCCGGTTGCCTTATAGTGTGGTACGATGCGTCAAAAAAACAGCTCCCGTAGGATTTTTGTGCTAAAATTGATTTTTTTGCAGATCTTGGTTCTATAGAGTCCAAACTATGAGAAAATGATGGGGTTCAAATTTTCCCGACTCCCACCCCGTTTCTGGGGGGGTCATCTATTTGGGACCTCCCAGAACAGTATGCCAGCCAGTTAATGTCCGATTTTCATAATATTATAATTGTTTTGTATGTTTTAAAACATTCTGAGTTGATTTCTTAAACTTTTAAAGTGGTCAGAAGAATCTTTTTTGACTTTTGGTAGGGGTGCTTCCTCACCTGGGACCTCCCGGACTGACCTCTGGGCCTATAAGTTCTCATTACATTCCTCGCTCTGCTCCTGTTCCAGAATAACGTCAAATTAGATCATAAATGAAGCATAAAGGTATTTGTAGCTGGGCTCTGATATAAAAAGAATAGTAGTAGCCAATACCAGGGGTCTTCCACAGGGGGCCCATGACCCCTAGGGGGTCCTCAGAGTTACTATACAGGGGCCCACCAAATCATTGTGGGATAGGAACTTTTATTATTATTTTTACATTAAACCACTTGAACCATATAGCATCCCTTTTCCAAAGAGAACTTTAGCCAACAATAGCTGATCTACAAGGTTGTAGTTTGAGCTTGTAGATCAGCTATTTTCAAAGTAAGGTGCCTCAGTGTAGCAAATATTGCTGCTAAATAAAGATCAGCCAAGTGTGAGATTTATAGGGGCATAAATAATATATTAAGAAGCTTTTTTATCAAGAATTGATCAATGTCACCATGGTCCACATACTGTACACTGTACAAAATAAATAAAAAAGAGCACTTTGCTAGTGTCCAGAGGGCAAGGGCAAGTGGTGTCTATCTGTGCACGCCACTGTGTACTTACAACCAAGTTGCATGGCTGAATTGGATTATGATCCCCCAGGCCTAAATAAATGTAATTGAAGGACCACATGGTGTTGCCTCCTTTATTTCACATCCATTTAGAACTATTGAAATGGGCACTCTCCAACAGGATAGAGGACGCCAATCTACAAGCTCACAGCGTGTCGCATTGTGTAGATCTGCTATTTTGAGTTTGACACATTTAGCTTTTTTACTTTAGTACTGTATATGTTGATGGCAATATGTGTGTGTGTAGTTTTATTCAAGTATGATTTGTAAAAGGCAGTAATAAGAGACCTTTGTAAAATGTAAACGAGTATTTTTGTATTGTTATACTTTTACATTACAGTTTCTCCCTACTGTGAAATGATTCACCAGTATACAACGCAGTGGGATTATACACTGTGAATATGAGTCCAGCTGCTAAACAGGAGATCATCGGTTGGTACAGTAGCAATTATGGGATTGCCCTAAATTAAGGTAAATCCCCACATTGGAACATTGTGATAGTCTATTTATGACAAATGTGTTCGGGACACCTTCGCTTGGGAGCCCCCTGTGTCACAAAAAACAGGCACAAACATTCCTTTGTCCCAGTCTCCATTCGCACACTGAATGCTGCTGTGGGTAGATCTAGTATATAACCTTATGATGAGCACTTTTCACTTTTTACTGTATTATCTCGTGCCTATGTCTATGCACATGCACTTTTATGACCCATCGCATAGCACTTTAAACGCCTGCACTTTAACGGTTGTGTGCACCTCTGTACTCTGGTATCCGCTATGTGAACTGTTTGTTTGTTTGTACTGTTTCATTCATTGTTTAATGTACTGTCTATGCTGCAACCCAATTTGCCCTTCGGGGACACTAAATAAACTTGAACCTTGAGATAGTGGGTTTTGGTCTTGCGGGAGAGAGTTTACTCACAGGGTTCGAGCTGGCAACCTTGCGGTTACCATCCGGCCACTCTCTACCCCCTGAGCCACCGCCCCCCCCCCCCCCCCCCCCCCCCCCCCCCAGGTTGTACGTTGCACCTCTTCAGCGTTTGTTTCAGAGAACCATGAGTCAAGCTGCAGCAAATCCCTCTTCATGCCACAAGGGGCTCACACACACACCTTGAGGAGAAACGCAACCCGACAACAGATGGTGCGAAGACACTTCCATGCTGATCCAGCATCGTTTCAGCCTGATCATCATGAAGGCCTCACGATGTCTCAACTGTGGCAGGATTTGTGGTTCCTTAATGAGGCTTCATCATAGTCATCTACAGTGGCACTGTTGCCAACAAAGATAAACACTGACAAATTCACAACAGAAGGAGAGTGAGAGAGAGAGAGAGAGAGAGAGAGAGAGAGAGAGTGTGTGTGTGTGTGTGTGTGTGTGTGTGTCAGCAAGCTATTTATTGTTTCTGTCCAGGATTAGTGTCTTTCTCCAACACTCACAGTGAGCTGCTATTTCAGTTCAGCGTGAGGTTAATGAATGCGCGCGTCTGGTAGAATATTACTCAGCTGTCTCCGAGAATACAATCACAGGAATTATAGGAAGACCGAAAGAACGTGAGTGGAAGTGAAAGTAGAACAAAAATACAGACCAGAAAGTGAGAGTGTAAAAGGACTGCAATTGAGAGATGGGGTGTGGGGGGGGGAGTGAGAGAATGATTAATGTGGAGTAGAGGGCTGTTATGTTACATCATCATTGCCCGCGTTGACCTCAGCTAATGAAACAATCTGAAGTAGCCTACTGTGCATTTCATCACAACGCGGACAAATTATATTGTCTGTTCGTCCATAGCTGATGCGATTGTGAAAAGCATATAGTGCAGATAATTAATTGCACACCGACAATAGCCGAGCTACAAGCTCACCAGGTGCTGCTGCTGTGCGACATCTTGTAAGGTTGAATTCGGTGCACAAATTACAAATCAGAGTACTGGAGCACACATGTATGCACATTGGAGCCCTTTTACTGCAAGCGAAGACTATAATGTCACGATGTGTCTTCATCTGATTCTATCGTGCTATACCAAGAAAGCGGAGCATATCACTCACTCCAGTTCTTAATTCCTTACACTGGCTCCCTGCGTGTCAAACAATTGATTTCAAATACTACTGTTTGTCTTGGTCTAGAGCCAAAATAAATTTCTTTCTGATCTTGTGTGACACCATGAACCAACCAGATCATCTGGGAAAGGCCTGCTTTTTAGTTTTCATGCAACAAACTCCCAGAAAACTGCAGGCCTGCTGCCACTCATTTAGAATTATTTTAAAACACAACTAAAGAAAGACCTTTCTGTTTGCTTTTATTAGTTTAGCAGTTTATTGTGTTTTTTCTGCTTGATGTTCTGGTGTAAAGCACATTGAATTGCCCCGTTGTTGAAATGTGCTACAGGGCCTACAAATAAGTATTATTTGTTAGAGGGCTACAAATAAGTAGACCTATTATTTGTTAGAGGGCTACAACTAAGTATTATTTGTATGTATGTATTTGCCTTGATTTGTTTAAAGTCCTTATGTCAGACAGTTGACTAGATTATATGAATCCAGAAGCTAGACAACATTAATGTCACTGCAAAGGAACGCAAATACAAATATATATATACTGTACATAAATAACATTAACCAAGTTAACCACCACACATGTAACATAGAATCAGCTCTAGTTACAATTTAGGCATTTAGCAGATGTACACTCTTAATCCAGAGCGATTTACAGAACACCCCATGGTATCAAATACATAAACATAAGTAAGAAGAACCTAACAGTAGAATATCTGATTCTGTATACAAACTATTAGTAGGTTATAGGGTACAGTCAGACTTTGAAGATATGGGGGTGCCATACCCCCATCAGAGTTGTGTATTCTGTGTTCAGGCAGCAACCGGGAGCCAATGGAGGGAGCGGAGAAGGGGGGAGACATGAGAGCCAATGGAGGGAGCGGAGGAGGGGGGAGACATGAGAATTCTGGCTGGTTGAAGACCAAGCATGCTGCAGCCTTCTGGATCAATGAGAGGCTTAAACAACCCAAAACTAAAGCAGTGGTGGGGCTCCCAAATGGTCTATACAGGTCCTTGAATTTAAAAAGTTTGAGAAGCACTTCTCTGAAGGATTACTTTAACTGTACCAGATACATTCCTAAACTTAGGCTACCCTAACCCTTAGGCTACCCCTACAATCCCAATGTCCCAATTTGTATGAAAATGTGGCCCCTGACAGACATATGGACACGCATCCATTTAGATGCTGTGAGTTGGTCGCCTTATTGGACCCCATTTGATATACTGTACTGTAGTGTAGTGAGAAAACTAATTTCACCCCTTTACATGTAAACTTGTGATGTGACACAAACTTGACTATTGTAACTCCCTCCTTACTGGCCTATCGGCATGTGCACTTAAAACCCATTTTGGGCAGGAACCCCTTTGGTGTTTTAAACATGTTGTAATTTAGCTATTGAAAAATAGCATATCTACAAGCTCATAGCGCGCCACCGAGTGGCGCACTACGAGCTTGTAGGTCTGCTATCTTTGAAAAATCGTGATTTAGAAGATTTCTTTTTTAATTTCGACGTCAGGCCTAAATGGGTTAAAGGTCTGCACACTGGTTTTCAACCCTTATTTGCTGTTCCAACATTTCAATCACAATTATCTTCAGGAATTAAGATCTTGTGATTGAAACATTTAACACAAAAACAAACAAGTCCAGCTGAGAAGAACCAGTGTGCATACATTTTTTTGGTTGACCATCTCCCTTCTACACAGACTGGTGGGTGCCAGCCAGGCTACAGAGGCTTCAGTTCACAAAGGGACACAATGTGTGGCAAATCTGCAATGTGTTCATAAAGGCGTCTACAATCACATATAAATTTGTTCCAACCAAACTCCCTTGGGATTCGGGAAACTTTGTGACAGCTGCTGAAAGTTGGGGTACCATTATCAAGACAGAAAAAATCCAAATTTCATTATACTTCAAGTAGCATTTGACATGTCAAACTAGGGGGTTTTCCTGATTCTGAATCCAGTGCAAGCAATAGTTTTGCACAAAAAAAATAATACTTTGCCTAGAATTGCCCATAGCCATCATTACAAATGAGGTTAGCGCACAAGTGGCTATGGCCAAATTTAGCCCAATGAGTATTTGTGCAAAACTAATGCTTGGAATGGATTCAGCATCATGCAAACCCCTAGTTTGTCACATGCTACTTGAAGCATAATGACATTTTGCCTTATATTGGTTGTTAATGGTACCCCAACTTTCAGCAGCTGTCAAAGTTTCCCACGGTTCAGTCAGACAACTCAAGGAGGATGTAATATATATATTTATTGATATAGGATAATCAATGCAATATATTTATTATGGTTTGGCGATGTATTGGATCTGCTTTTTAGGTACTCAGGTCAAGCGCATCAGTCCCGACCATAGGGACTCTGAATCCCCCGTACCTAAACAGTAGATCCAAAACGGCAGGTGGTAGCTGGGGTGGAGGTGGGTGAGCACTTTGTATACAGCAGCGCACAGTATACAAAAGCAGCAGCAAGCAAGCAAGCAGGAGGATGAATGCAAAACCTTCAGTTAAAGTAGCCGGTATGAGAGATTGGGTGAGCGTGTGATTGGCTGAGTGAATCATGTGGATGAGAGCCTGATGCTGCGGTGGTCCAATTAACGGCCGGCGCGCTGACTGAGGTTCCCTGACTGAACTTGCTCTGCGCATGTCTACGACAGGCGCAAATGCTCATGAGTTGGATTGGAAGAAATGTATGTGATAGACACCTTTATGAACACATTTGTGAAGAAAGCTAATGGTAAACATTTTATTTGCAGATTTGCCACACATTTCGTAAATGTTCTTTAACTAAAAGTAGGTACAAAAACTGCACTTTTCCTTCAGCCAGAAGATAGTTATTTTAGGCTATACTTCATTGCACGTGCTCTACCTTGTGCGTCTCTTACCATTATGTCAAGGTAACATTATGTTACCTTGACATAATGGGACTCCACATTTTGGTACTGTAGCTTTAGAGTTGATTCCGTTTAGAAATTGATATTCCAAAATAGGCTCATCCTTGACGGATTACACTGTGAAACAGCCATGCAGGTCTCAAAGCCACTCTTTTAGATTTTTCGCAAATACCATCAGTTAAAAAATAATAATCATGATGAATGAATCATGATATTCAAATAGTGAAAACAGGAACTCTATATACAAGTTTTGTAATGTTGCATACAGCATTGGCAGAATATACTTTGCATTATTTTGTTTGTGCCAAAAGTGATTGAGGCCCGCGTTTCACTGGGAAGTGTACGAGGAGACAATTTTGGTTGAGGACATCCAACCAATTTACACCATGCCAAGGGCAACTACACAAACTAAACTACCAAAAGTGAGAACAACCAAAATGACACACAGGAGACAGTGATAGAAGCTACCAGGCATATAGTTTACTTAAAGCAGCAGGCAGGCATGGTACAGCGTAAGCAATCTGAAAGCATGGATCAAAAATCCTCATGAAACTCCCTGATGAGCCCGGGATCGAGGATCGCCCACACCGGGACCCAGGAGCGCCTTTGGGGTCCCCGCCCGCCCCAGACAACCAAATACTGTGTCCTGTGTCGACGTCGACTCCTCAGAATCCGCTCCACGGGGTAGGCCGGCCGGCCACCGACGACCCGATGAGGAGGTGGTGCCGGTTTTGTTGTTGCCGGGGACATGGCGGCCATCATGGGACAGGCGGGGCCCAGCGGCTTCAGACGAGACACGTGGAAGACGGGACGGATGCGCCAAGACCGGGGCAAGAGGAGGCGATAGGTGACGCGATCGACCCTCCTCAGGACCCTGAAGGGACCGATGGACTGCGGCGCCACTCGCAGGGGGAACTCGGAGGTGGAGACGAACACCCTCTGACCGGCTTGGTAAGTTGTTGTTGTTGTTGGGCGAAGATGCCGCTGCTGCGCCTCATGGCCCTGAGAGGAGGAATGAAGCAGGGCTGGTCGGGCCTGAGGGGAGAAAACCACACAGCAGGGTTATTATTAACCATTCTGACCTGAGATCAGATTCTAAAAATGTCTTCTACATCCTGACAATTTTCTGAAAAAGCTATGTTTATGTCAGTGGTTCTTCGATTTTTCAAAAATAGCAGACCTACAAGCTCGTAGCGCGCTATGAGCTTGTATATCAGCTATCTTTCAATAGCTAAAGCATAACATAATGCTTAACACCAAAAGGGGTTCCCTCCCCAAAATGGGTTAAGAGTTAACCAACTGAACATTTTAACATGTTCATACAGTATTGCGTTTACAAGACCATCAAACTAACAAACAAACAATAAATAAATAGAGAAAATTAGTTTTAGACTGAATCCTTAGTTGGAAGCAACTTAATGCTGGATGCCGTTTTAATTGATTTTATTATACCAACCCTCGACAGCACCCATAAATCCAAGCAGAAAGGTCTGATCGTCTGATTACGTTAAACTCAACATTCAATCCAATCCACTTTATTTATAAAGCACATTTTTATACAACAAGGTTGAAACAAAGTGCTGTACACAAATAAATACTAAAAAAGCAACAACAACAGTACATAGACAGGGCACATAAGGACACAATGCAGTGGAAGCAGTAGCCCTAGAACGGCTCTTGTTGTTACATACAGTATGTACAGTATTTCACATACAGAGCCATAGAACACGCTCCTTGATTTGTGGTAGAACTTTAACATGTGCGGCATAAATGTGATAAATGCTCCGTTTGTACTCACCCATTAAATTATTCCAAAGACGTGGAGTGAAAAATGGTCCTCTAGTTTTATATCCATGTGAAAGTTCTGGCACAAAACGCGTATTTAGTGAATTATCTCCACTTTTTCAAGAGATGCACACGGACGCCTTTCTCTCCGGCGAGGGGGGGCACGGGAATATCGATGAACCGATTTTAGATACTTCCTGTTGTTTACCAAAGACGTCATCACAAATTGACCGGAGAAACACAAAAGTTTGCGGTCACACAATTGGCAGGTGGTGTGATTAATTACCCAGCACCTATCGCAAAGCACCTGCCAATTGTGTGACCCAAACTTTTGTATTCCTCTAATATAACTCTAGATAAGACCTACTTTTCGGCTACATGCTGTGCCTAATGTTTCAGACATTACAATCTGCGAAGTTAGTAGTCCACATGCTTACATCACGTCACAATGAGGCACATTGTGAGCTTATAGATCAACCATGTTCAATTTCTGAACTTTTTTTAATCTCCCCTCGAATAAAACAAACACCAATAAAAACTAGAACACTAAACAAAAATAAAAACGACACTAGCAAACCCACTTTGACTTAACTAAAACACTTAACAAACTAAAAAATAACTGAAAAGTAATAACCGTGCCATGCAGGGCTGTTGTTCGGGCCTTTGGGGAGGAACCAGAACCACACAGGGCTGCGTGAGCCTTTCTCCAGGCCTGCTTGCAACCGTGGAAAAACATCTGGGCATCCGGAACCCCGACCGTACTCTCCTGCTCCGGGGAAGCGAGAGGCTGGTAGCCATACTGGATCTCGAAGGGCGAGAGACCGGTGGCGGACAAGCGCAGGGAGTTGTGCGCGTACTCCAGCCAGGTGAGATGCTCGCTCCAGGAGGAGGGGTTGGACGACACGCAGCACCTCAGTAGGGTCTCCAGGTCCTGGTTGATGCACGCTTCCTTCGGGCTGTTCGACTGAGGGTGGTCTCCCAACGACATGCCCAGGAGGGAACCGAAAGCCTTCCAGAACCCGGACGTGAACTGGCTTCCCCGGTGCAGCAGCACGGCGTGGGGAATGCCGTGGAGACGGAAGACGTGCTCGATGACCAGCCGGGCCGTCTCCTCGGCCGACAGGAGCGCGCGCGCCGGGATGAAATGGGCCGCCTTGGAGAACTGGTCCACCACGATCAGGATGGCGGTGGAGCCCTCGGACGGCGGGAGACCGGTCACAAAGTCCAGCGATATGTGGGACCACGGGCGCGTGCCTGTGGTCGACAGCGGACGCAAGAGACCCGAGGAGGAGGGGTGCCGAGGGTCCAGGGAGCGCGCCGCCGTCAGGGGCGGCTGACGAGCGGTCGTCTGGCAGAGGTCCGGGAGGGAGGGCCGGCCAGGTTTCAGGTGGGGCGCCGCCACCGTGCGCAGCCGCCTCTGTGGTGCTGCAGGGCAGCGGGACTGTTTGGCGCCGCTGGACAGCAAGGACCTTGTGGTGCTGGGGGGCTTCAGCGGAGCTAGTTGTGAGCACCGGCGTGGCGGCTGCAGGGAGCCTCGGGCTCCGAGCTTCACTCCATATATGGCCAGGCGAGTCCCTTCAAAGGGTGACTGGATGTCCAGTTTATCCCGCGGAGGCTTATTACTGGCTTTAGAGGGTGGAGGGCGGGCTGGTGATGAAGCTGGAGCAGCAGAGATGTGGGACTCTCTGGGTTGTATAGCCATCGTTAGCGCCTTTAATTGTGCTGTGAGGTCCTTAAGCAGCTGATCACTTTGCCTAAGCATTATGCCTTGATTTGAGATGAGCTGAGCAAATAATACTGTTCAAAACTCAGGAGACGGTGGTAAAAAAAAAGGAAAAAAAAGTAGAAGGCAAAATGAATAAAGTCAGGCTGGCAATGCAAAAAATACAATAATACTAAATAGTCAAAAATAATGCTGTCTAGACTGAAACTAACCTAGACAAGAGAACTTCAACTCTGTAAAGAGCAGAGCCAACTACAAACAAACAGAGCTTTAAACAGGTGAAGACTGTCAAACTAATAATCACAGGTGACACTGATCACCACAATGCAGTCTGATCACACCCATAAAGAAAGAAATGTCTACGTTGCCAGGGAGTGGAAATGTGAGGTCAGTAGGGATTCAAACAGTTAGTCCATGAGTCTTAGCTTTATTTGTAGTTGTTACATCACCACCAAAGAGGACCAGGTGTTATTTTGTGCAAAAGCCATTATTGGCTATTTTCCCTACCATAAGCCCTCAATGAATTGAATTGAATTGAATTGAATTGCAGTGTATTGAATGGGGCATTGGGGTGTTGTGCTAATTTGCTTATTTCCATTGCTCAATATATTCTTTTAATATAATCCTCTCTTCATAATGTAAATAGTATCCCAAGTGGCACACTTTACTACTTATTTCGATGGCAATAAGCAAATTAGCACAAAAACCCAACCCCCATTGAGGGCTTATATTAGGGGAAATAGCCAATAATGCACTTTTGCACAAAATAACACCTGGACCTCTTTGGTGGGTGGGGACACAACTACAAATAAAGGTAAGAAAGCCGTCTAGTCCTAAATTCTCCTTTAAATATGCAAATAACTTTCCAGAATCAAAATTGGAAAAAGTCAGAGTCAACCTCCTTATTTCAACCTGTCATTTGTGTTTTAAACAAATTAATATTTGATATCAATCAATCCATAAATAAGAAAATACTGTGAGCAGGCAACACGTTTGTTTTACCTTTTTATACACCATTATACAAGTCAAAACTAACTAATGAGTTTGTTTCGAATATGACACAGTTTGAAATACCAAATGATCAGTTTATCAAGTAAGATGAGTTAGTTATGTGGAAGTGTTTACAGAAAGTGGGGACCCAGATGGCAGAGGGAGTGGTAATGGAGCGATACATATAGATATTGAATATCCGCTTGACTAACACTTAGAACTAAATGAAATAAGAATGTCGACTCTGGCTTTATCCAATTTTACTTCTGGAAAGTTATGCCAAATTGGGCATATTTTCCGGTATAATGCCTAATTTGCATTTGTGAAAAAACACAATAAATCATTGTCTTCATGCATAACCATTTCCTATCCACCTAGGTGAAAATATCAAAGTGTGATACATGATAAAGCTCAAGGTTTCTTTATTTTGTCTCCCAAGGAAGAAATTAGTCTTGGACCCGCTCTGCAGCATACAGATACAATACAATACAAAACAATACACAATACAAGACAACAAAGGCACACAGTGACCCGTACAACATTAAAAAAACCACACACCAAAAAAAAAAAGAAGGAAGATCACCTCATAACCTTCGATCCCGCTACCCTGTCTGCCGGGTCTGCCCTCTGCAAGGACACTGTTGAGTGTGATTGACAGAGGGACAAAGGAATGCTTGTACCTATTGTATTTGCACGCATGGACCTCGTATCTCCTACCTGATGGCATTAGCCGATACTCAGGGTATAGTACATAGGAGGGGTCAGACACAATTTTCTTAACCAGCTCCTGGGGAAGGGTCATCATAGTATTTACTTATTGGCCCTATAAACAATTTAATATAGCTATGCACACTCATTTGGAAATCATAGCCCAATTTTTGGCTCTGGCTGGCCAGCCAGCCTAATGGTACGAGAGGCTGCCTGGGTCCCAGGTTCAATTCCCTACCCTGGCAATGTGTATCAAGACACTTAATACAATTACATTTTTATTTTGACCAATCTGTGTGGTAGAGTATGTTAGTGAAAACAAACTGCATTGGTTGGTCTGAACTCTGAACTAGCTGCTCTTCTGTTGAGAAATGTAGATCCTGTGCCAGCAGAAGCACTTGTGCAGTAGACCCATATGGTTCAAATCCAGGGTAGAATAGCAATGTTACATGCGGTAGTGCAGCTACACATCAGGTATAGGTCAACCTCCACTTCGGACTACAAGGCAAGCTCACAGAGCTTGTTTATCTGCCACTTTTGATATTAGGATTGGACATGTAACAGTACTTTATCTAAAGAAAGTGCCAACTAAGAAAGTGCCAACAGGTAAAATGCTCAACATGATTTATTTGGTATTGGTAGACAGGTGATGGCATGATGGTGAATGATGATTGAAAAGGAAACGGTAACAATCAGTACTACTACATACTAATACACAGGAAAGGAACAGAAGACAGAACTTACTTAATAATGCATCATACTGGACACAGACATGGAGGGCAACCTCTATCTACAGAGTACAGACAAATGTTTGTTTTAAGCATACTACGAGGGCCTATATAGCCTACCTCAGCTGTGACAAATTAGGCCATCACCAGACCCCACCCACATGGGGAATGAAGTGGAATGATTCTCTGCCAAACACCCACTCCCATTCCCAGGCAAAGAGGGGATTTTGTACAGCCGCCCCATCAATTTTTTAATATATACGGTATATATATATATATATATATATATTTTTTCTTTTGCAGCTTTCACCTTTATTTTATAGGGACAGACAGTAGACAGTCGGGAGTCGAACCCACGGCACAATGCCAGACTGGCTACCGGCCAAGGTGCCTGGACCGCTGAGCCACGGCCCAGGCCTCAAATTGCCTACAACATGACGTAAGCATATCATCCGGCTCCAGCCCGGATCATATACCGAAATGAAATGGTGCCCAGGCTAGACAGGGCCACTTGGGGGGGGAAGGTCCGGGGGTCGACCAAGAGGGTGGAGCCAGCCAGTGGACTGGTGCCGGTGGGGCGCCTGGAGGTGAACTGTTGCTGGATGGAACTTTACCAGAGGCACCACTGGAGCTCACAAAGGAGAGCGGGTGCTGGAGGGAGGTTGAAAGCCATAGCTCTAGGCACCACTTGGGGGCAGCTAGGGATGGCTTTGGGTTCCCTTCTGGGCATGTCGTTGGGAGACCACCCTCAGTCGAACAGCCCGAAAGAAGTATGCATTAACAAGGACCTTGAGACCATACCGAGGTGCTGTGGGTCATCCAATCCCTCCTCCTGGAGCAAGTGCACTGTGCCGGTAGCCAGCAAGGGCTTTGGAGGCAGGGCTGGAGGCACTGATTTGAGGGAAGGCGCAGGAGGTGCCCGTAGAGGATCTGGTGCTGGGGAGGTCTCATGTTTGGAGGCACCTGGAGAGGAGCTGGTGCCGGGGAAGACTCTCATGGGCTCTGCAGGCACCACTTTGGGGGGAGGCGTGGGGGGGCACTGGGAGAGGTGGTGTGGGAGGCGCTTGGAGATGAGCTGCTGGGTGGAGGCGCGATGGAGGGTGCACTGGGAGAGGTGGTGTGGGAGGCGCTTGGAGATGAGCTGCTGGGTGGAGGCGCGATGGAGGGTGCACTGGAAACAGCTGGGCTTTTTACGGCTGGGCTGCGTACTGCTGGGGTGGCTGCTGAAACATGAGAGCAGCCATTAGCCAGTATAGCCACAATTTGCAACACTAGATTATTATTTTTTAAATAATGGGATGAGTCTAGAGTTGCAATACCCTCCATTGACAGCCCATTAATCGAAATCGAATCTCCGATCTGCTATTAAACAACGTTAAACTAAACATTGCAGCTGTAGGGCAAGTTTGAATTAATTATTTCAATCGGCAAAGTGTTTGTTCCATTAAAATCCATGTTATGAGCTACTTTATCTCAATAATGTCTGTGCAGGTGATTATTTTCTAAGTATTGGAGTTTGGAAGCGCTCGTTGAAGTCACTGAATGGCCCTGCGTACCACCCGTTTCAAATTTGCACATAAATGTGCAACCCGTCTGAAGTAAGTTGTACTGTACTGTACTGTACTAGCCCTCCTCCCTGGCCTGTGTGTCTGTGTGTTAGGTTGTGCAACAGTGACACTTGGTGGTGCTCGGACACAGCCAGGGGCACAAGGTCAGACCCAGGGACACAGCCACACACATAGCTGTCTATAGGAGTGGTCGCACCACTCAAAAATATCACTGCATGGAATTTCTTAGAAGAAAGTAGCTGACATGTCTCCGGTGGATTTTTATGAAACAAACGCTTTGCACATTGAAAGAGGATAATTCAAGCTTGCCCTACAGCTGCAATGTTGGAGAGTACAACGTTGTTTAATACAAGCAGATCGGAAATTTGGATCAATGGGTCAATGGAGGGTATTGCAACTCTAGATTCATCCCATTATTAAAATTTAAAAAAATCTAGTGCGGCTAGATAGCCAGGTGCTGGCTGTGCATGCAAAATCTGATGCAAGCGCCAGTACGCCATACATTTTGCCACATTTCCATCTCCATCTGGTCAGTTTAGTTTATTACTGGTCAATGAATGATGGCGGAATATTCCAGGCTCAAAAGGACCATGAAGAAAATGCTTAACATGATGATTTGGGGTGTTGTGCTAATTCGCTTATTTTCATCGCTCAACAAAAAAGAATTGGCATGATGGTGAATGATGATTGAACTAAAGGAAAGGAAACAGTAACAATCACTACTGCAAATAAACAAACGTATGGCATAAACAAACTCAAATGAACACTCAAAACATACATTCTAATACACAGAAAAGGAACTTAGCTGGGGGCAAACTTGTAAGAAATCAGCACAACTTGGCTTTTGGTGACTAGTTTTTGAATTTTGGCGTGGTGTTAGGTATGGGTATAAGGATTTCAAAAAGTTGTTGGCTGTTTGCACAGACTCAAATATTAGATATGGTTGTAAACCAAAATAATTGATAAAATAGATTTTTCAATGGATTCTGTTACTATTGGGTGTGCTAAATAACATACTAGAATTGTAGGAAAAACAAACAACCAGAAAGGCATCGTTTTCAAGATGGCGTCCACGGTGGCTAAAATGAGCTAAAATGCCTATAAACTGGGATTTAATATGTAAAAAAAAAGATAATTACGCACTTCGTAACTTTTTGAATTTTGGCATGGTGTTAGGTATGGCCATAAGGTTTTCAAAAACCATTGCAAACTAATTTGGCTCGTGGTCGGTTTGCAATGAAACCACTATTAGATATGTCAGTATATGGTTGGAACCCCAAATAATTGATAGAAGAGCTTTTTCTGGATTCTGTTACCATTGGGTGTGCTAAATAACATACGTACTACATTTTTACGGAAAACGAACAACTTGAAAGGCATAGTTTTCAAGATGGCGTTCACGATGGCTGCCGGTAGCTTACAATGTTTCATTCCAAAGTTGCAAACCGACCACTAGGGAGCGAGCCAAATTAGTTTGCGATGGTTTTTGAAAACCTTATGACCATACCCAACAGCCTGACAATTTAAAGAGCAGTTACCAAGTGCATTTTACATGAATCACAGTTTATACGCATTTTAGCTTCATGCAGTGTCACGTAAAAAAATCTTAACAATTACAGCACTTGGTAACTGCTTTTTGAATTTTGGCATGCTGTTAGGTATGGTCATAAGGTTTTCAAAAACCATTGCAAACTAATTTTGCTCGCCCCCTAGTGGTCTGTTTGCAATGAAAGCATAGGGATTTTAAGCTCCCGGCAGCTCCATCGTAGACGCCATCTTGAAAACGATGCCTTTCTAGATGTTTGTTTTTCGTATTATTTCGTGTTTCGTGTTATTTAGCACAACCAATGGTAACAATCCATTGACAAATCTCGTCTATCAATTATTTGGGGTTTCAACCATATACTGACATATCGAATAGTGGTTTCATTGCAAACCAACCACTAGGGGGCGAGCCAAATTAGTTTGCAATGGTTTTTGAAAACCTTATGCCCATACCATGCCAACATTCAAAAATAGTTATCAAGTGCATAATTGTTACGATTTTTTACATATTAAATCCCAGTTCATAAGCATTTTAGCTCATTTTAGCTACCGTGGACGCCATCTTGAAAACTAAGCCTTTCTGGTTGTTTGTTTTTTCTAAGACTTATGTTATGTTATTTAGCACACCCAATAGTAACAGAATCCATTGTACAATCTCTTTTATCAATTATTTGGGTTTTCAACCATACCTATAAGTGTCAGACTCTGTGTAAACAGACCACTAGGGGGCGCTCCCAATAAGTTTGCACAGTTTTTTTAATTCATTATACCCATACCAAACACCATGCCAAAATTCAAAAACTAGTCACCAAAAGCCAAATCTTTACAAGTGTGCCCCGAGCTAACAGAAGTAAAGAGAGAACTTACTTAATAATGCATCATACTAGCCCAGGCGGTGGCGTAACCGTCTGGGCACCCGACTGGTAATCCAGTCGCAGTGTGCCGCGGGTTCGACTCCCGAGCCCGACACGGCCTTTACTGCATGTCATCCCCCATCTGTTCCTTCAAAAACCAATAAAAGGCGTAAGCCGCAAAGAATATCTTAAAAAATAAAAATAAATAATGCATCATACTGGACACCGACATGGAGGGCAACCTCTACAGAGTACAGACAAATGTTTGTTCCAAGCATACTACCTGGGCCTATATAGGCCTACCTCAGCTGTGCCAAATTAGGCCATCACCAGACCCCACCCACCCTGAAGTGTAATGATTACCTCTGCCGAGCTAACAACGGCCACTCCCAGCCCAGCCAAAGAGAGGGGATTTTGCACAGTATCTGATGTTAGCGAAAGGATTGGCACGTGTCAAGTACTGTACTTTTTATTTGGGTATTTTTTACTCTCTTCAGTATTTCTTCAGTTCTTCTCAATATTCAATACTTTTATAAATATTGTAGCCTACTCTTCACTACAATATGAAAACTAGTTACTATAGTTAGTTTGTAGATTTGTATTATTATTACAAAACAAAACACACTAACCACTATATTTAGTCCATTTGAAAAACAGCCTATTTTCAAAAGAGTTTTGTTTTTATATAATTTTTTTGAACTTGAACTTGACATTCTGCACAATGAGTACATTTATCCTTGGTACTTTAAGTATATTTTGATGCTGATACTTTTGTACTTTAAGTACATTTTTAATACGGGACTTCTACTTGTAACAGAGTGACCTATATCTATCTACATTGCAGTAGTGATACCTTTAGTAGACTTTGCAGTAGACATATACACACGCATGCACGATATCAGACACCTGTGGAGGTGCACCAAGTGGCGCGCTACGAACTTGTAGGTCTGTTCTTTTTTTAAATAGAAACATGGCTTTTTCAGAAAACTGTCAGGATGTAGAAGACATTTTTAGAATCTGATCTCAGGTTAGTTAGTTAGTTTATTTATCTCAGTCATTTACAGTACAGTACATTTCAGAATGAGGGTTACAGAATTACAGTTTGACTGAAAAGGTTTGGGCTGAAGCCGAAGCTTATTATGCCCACCTTATTAATGATTCAAATAATAAAAGGGGAAAAAAAGGAACCGAAAAAAACAAAAACAAAAACAGGAACAGTAGCAATGGGAAAACTGATTCTCTATAGTGCTGTGCTCCTTATATACCAATGATGAACAGAAAATACATATTTAGCTTATATGCCTTATACTAGTTACGCCCACATAGATTTAGCTTTTTTTTTTTAAGCATCCTTTTATATTTGAAGTGGTTGCTTCAAATATAGTGTGTATTGTTGTTTACTTTTACTGCATATGTGTTTGTATATTTAGGTTTGAAGTGGTTACTTCAAATAATTTATATTATTTATATATTATTTTTTATTTATTTAGGTCAAAATGGGTTAACCAGGATGTAGTAGAGGGTGCGGACCTGGGATTCTCCAGTGTAATAGAATGTGTTTATGTCCGTGTCTGGGTATAGCTCAGTGAGTACAGCTCTCGCCTTTGGGCCACAAGGTCATCATGGGACAACTCAGTGCATGAGTAACACAGCTTGTGCGAGACCTGACGTCGAAATTGGAAAAAAAAGTCTCCCGAAAGAATATTATATTCAAAGATTTGTGCCGCATTTCCACGATCTTTCAAAAATAGCAGACCTACTGTACAAGCTCGTAGCGCGCCACTCGGTGGCACCCTACGAGATGGTGAGAGCCATGAAAGATAGAAATGAAGAATACGGTACAGTACAGTACAGTACAGTACAGTACAGTACAGTACAGTACGGTATACAGAACAGCGCGATACAATCAGTGTTGGGGAAGTTACTTTGAAAGCGTAGCTTGTAAAGCTACAAGTAGCTCACCATGGCAGTAGCTTTATCAAGCTACATAGCTACCCCTGGAGAAATGTAGCTTGTAAAGCTACAGCTACTTGGAAAAAGTAGCTCAAAGTAGCTCAGCTACTTTTTATTTTTCAGCGTTAAATTGAGAATGTACATGCGGGAGACCCCTCCTCCCCTCTGGGAGACCCCTGCTCCCCTCTGGGAGACCCCTCCCACCCTGCTCCCCTCTGGGAGACCCCTCCCACCCTGCTCCCCTCTGGGAGACCCCTCCTCCCCCTGCTCCCCTCTGGGAGACCCCTCCTCACCCTGCTCCCCTCTGGGAGACCCCTCCTCCCACCCTGCTCCCCTCTGGGAGACCCCTCCCACCCTGCTCCCCTCTGGGAGACCCCTCCTCACCCTGCTCCCCTCTGGGAGACCCCCCCACCCTGCTCCACTCTGGGAGACCCCTCCTCCCCTCTGGGAGACCCCTGCTCCCCTCTGGGAGAACCCTCCCACCCTGCTCCCCTCTGGGAGACCCCTCCTCACCCTGCTCCCCTCTGGGAGACCCCCCCACCCTGCTCCCCTCTGGGAGACCCCTCCTCACCCTGCTCCCCTCTGGGAGACCCCCCCACCCTGCTCCCCTCTGGGAGACCCCTCTGGGAGACCCCTCCTCCCCTCTGGGAGACCCCTGCTCCCCTCTGGGAGACCCCTCCTCCCCTCTGGGAGACCCCTGCTCCCCAAAATTGTAGCTTGTAACTTGAGTAGCTAAGCTACAAAAAATGACCCAAAAAGTAGCTGAGCTACTTGACGAGGTACACAAATATGAATGTAGCTAAAATACCACAAGCTACAGCAAAATGTAGCTAAGCTACGTAGCTCAGCTACATGTAGCTTAATACTCCCCAACACTGGATACAATACGGTAGTACACTACGGTATGGTACATTTCAGTACGGTAGAGTACAGTATGGTACAGTACACTGGCCACCTGGATGTTGTGGCGTGGCGTGGCGCTAGAGTGATACCGGCCAAAGGCCGGTCGAATTCTAGTTACTGTTAATGTACTGTTAATGTTACTGTTAATGTTACTGTTTAGAGTGCTTTTCCAAGTGCTCAACGCGCTTTACAATGGTTCATTCATTCATACAAATATAATTTCTGTGTTTAGAATAAGAATAATGTGTTGCTTAAATGTGCGATTTGGTTTTGACCAAACATTTTTCGGACTTTTTGATTTGATTGAGCTACCTCTAAATATTGAGATATCATCCTGATTTTAGCTTTGTCTACTTTTTTAGCACAAGTGGAACATTTGTAGGGGGTAAGACACAAGAAAATGCTAAAATAAATGTTTTAAGTCATGTAAGAGTCACCCTAGTGCGTGCGAGCGTGCGTGCGTGCGACGTGTGTGCGTGTGTATGCATGTTCATTGCTCCCTGTTCCTTTCTTCATGTAAGATAAATAATTCAAGTCTCCAGAGACCACGAGAGAACATAGGTGGATAAAATAAAACTGTGAAAATCATGATCCCTTACAAGCATACATTCTGTGTGTGTGTGTGTGTGTGTGTGTGTGTGTGTGTGTGTGTGTGTGTGTGTGTGTGTGTGTGTGCGCGCGTGTGTGTTACTGTGTCTGTGTGTACATTTTAAGTACATGTACACTGACCTTTTAGTGTAGAATAGATAAATAACAAAATGGCATGGCTTCTACTTCTACCAAACTATAAATATATACATATACAAACCCACGGTGAGGCCTGTAGAAGGGCCATTCAAGCCGCATACAGCGGAGCCTTGCAGCACCACCATTGCCCAGCGATGGAGCCTGCGGAAGCCATTGCGGCTCAAGAATCCACCACTCCTGAATGAAGTGTCTGGTGCTGGGAGTCTGGTGCAACGCACAGGTCCTGGCTGCACCTGGTGAGAGCAGGAGTGGACCTGGTGAGTGGGCGGACCGGAGTCAACACACAGAGCCTATAGAGTGTCGCAGTCCCTCCCCCTTTCAGAACGACGAGTGGCCCAGGAAATGAATCCCAATGCATTTTTCCCATAGGCATTTCAGAAAGTATTTATTTAAAGACCTTTCTAAGCGTCGTACCAAACAAAATAATTACAAAGAAGAAAAACAACAAAAAAAGTGTTGTAATCCTGCCGTTTTTTTCTACTTTCTAATTCTTTGTTTGGCCCGAAATATTGTGTGTGTTGTCATGATTTGTCATGACAAGAGTTGGCTTCGTACGACACTTAAAAGGTCTTTAAATAAATACTTTCTGAAATGCCTATATGGGAAAAATGCATTGGGATTCATTTCCTGGGCCACTCGTCGTTCTGAAAGGAGGAGGGACTGCGACGCTCTATAGTCCTTCCATGCGCCAGATTGATCTACCTCTCAGTCCCGGCAGAGTATATAGTTCCGGAGCAACGGATTGTGTGGCCCTGGTCTTTCCCTAAATGGGAGTGATCGAGGGTATAGCTATTTGGGACGTAAGGCGGGACTTGATCCACCCCCGGCTGGGTCACCCGAGTGAGGGGTATATGATGTTGGAGAGACCCCGAACCCCCCGATGACCTTGGGGATATACATCACCGAGGATACGTCCCATGCAGTTGCATCCATGCAATGTCTTTTCGTTCTACTTTCTTCTTTCTGTTTTTTTTGTGCTATAGTCCCAGTGACTATAGGATTACGTGGGTTTTGGGTCTTTTGAGCCGCTTACCGCCTCCTCAGGCTCTCAGGCTAATGCTGCAATACAGTTGTGAACGTCTCTATTTCTTCTTATCTCTCATTTCTTTCTCCCTCCCTCATCCTGGCTCTATCTCTCTCCGTTTGTCATCTTGGGCTTTCTCTTTTTCTCTCTCTCTCTCCCTCTCTCTCTGGCCCTCTCTGGCCTTCTCTTGAAGGCTAGTTGTGCTGAGGGTGGGGGGCGTTCATGTAGAGATTCCGCCGCCACTTGCCCTCCTATAGAAAGAAACAGCTTAGGTATAATGTCGCTTGCAGTATGATGAAGCCTATATGGCTTTGCACTGTAGGCGTATGTGTGTATCTCAGCACAATATAAATTAGCTTTATACCGGGTGTTTTCTGTTTCGTTTCTCTTTACTGCCTGTAAAATAATAGCAGAAGTTCCAGATCGTCAAGCTCCAAAACGTGTCGCTTCGCGCTTCGAGCTTCAACATCTGCTACTTTTGTGTGACACTAGTCTTATCAGGTACAAGTAGGCCGGGGAATATTGATTTACAAAAACGTGCGTGCGTGCGTGCGTGCGTGGTGGTGGTGCGGTACTTATCTCCGAGGTGGTAGGTTACAGTGTTTGCCTTTTCACCTGCTAGCTCTCTCTGTGTTAGCTCATTACCGTCTAAGCAGCTTGAGGATGATTGGACATGCTGGGAGATTAGGGCCTTATTGTCACGTAATGATGACACGCACGCACGCACGCACGCACGCACACGTCCGCCTGGCCACCCTATAGCAGGTGAACATAACAGATAGCTATAGAAGGGCTAACTGCATTCAATATCATTAGAGGATCCTCCACTGCTCATTCTGTCTAATCAGCACAGAGAGAGAGAGAGAGAGAGAGAGACCGAGAGACATGAGGTGGGGGGGGGGGGGGGGGGAGAGAGGGATGAGAGAGAGAGAGCAAGAGATGAGCGACTGCCTTATCGATCGCCGCTCCGTTATACAGAGGGGGGGGGGGGGGGGGGTGTCCAGGGGGGGTGTCCCGGCCGTGACACCCCCCCCCAGGAAAAATGGACCGTTAACCCATTAAGACCTGAGGACGATTCTACATTAATGTCTTCTATATAAATCATGACCGTTTTCTGAAAAACCCTATGTTTCTATATTATGTCAGTCGTTCTCAAACTATTTCATGTCGAGGACCCCCAGAATTATATGAAATTGGCCGCCGACCCCCCCCCCCCCCCCCCCCATCTGAAAACATGTAGTTCCAGGGACCCCCCCCCCCCCAAGAAGCACATATTTTAGTTAAAAATGTTCGCTTTGAAAGAATATATATATTCAAAGATTTGCGCCACATTTTCACGATTTTTCAAAAATAGCAGACCTACAACTACAAGCTCGTATAGTGCCGCACTCGGTGCCACGCCACGAGCTTGTAGATCTGCTATTTTTCAAAAGCTAAAGTATAACATATTGCTTAAAACACCAAAAGGGGTTCCCGACCCTGATTGGGTTGCATATTGTCATCGTATATAGCACGGCATCGCTATATAGCTGTCAACGTCGACAAGGCGTCGACGCGCTGTGAGATCTGTAGATCTGAACATTTTTGCTGTGCGTGACACCGTCGTTCGTCTGACTGATAGACTGCTAGATAGACTGCCAGCCAGATAGATTGCCAGCAAAGTAAATGGCTATAGAAGCTATAGGCTTGTGTGGCGGGTGGGAAAACAAAGGGACGGACGTTGAAACAGGGAAAGGTCCGGTGCATGCGGGGGTGGGGTGGCAGTATATAGAAGACAGGCTAAATAATACAGCTGCACCTCATTAGAATGGCCTGCGTTAAGCTCCCGCGCGCGGATTCCATTGATTGCTAATGTCTCCCCGCGGTCATACTGTACAGTCTGTCCTCCTTCTGCTGCATATTGCTTATACATGAAAAGCACTTCAGTGTGAATGGATCTGTGTGTGTGTGTGTGTGTGTGTGTGTGTGTGTGTGTGTGTGTGTGCGTGCGAGCGTGCATGTGTATGTGCGCGCATGTGCGTGTGTGTTACCGTGTCTGAGTGTATATTTTAAATTCATGTACCTTTTAGTGTAGAATCCTGCCTTACGTTGTGACCAGGCTTTTCTTTTCGCAGATAAGTAAGCCTGGGACCGAGGCTACTCCCCAAGAGGACCACAGATAAGTAAGCCTGGGACCGAGGCTACTCCCCAAGAGGACCACAGATAAGTAAGCCTGGGACGGAGGCCATTCCCCAAGAAGACCACAACGGAAACAAGCCTCACAGCTTTCTCGTGAACTCTATCCTTTTGAATGTATATATTTTCAATGACGTTAACAAATCAAATCAACCAATCAATGCCCACATTATATACTGTATATCCCGCTGGGATAATAATTCCCCCGACAGTGTGGGGAGGGAGTTGGCTGAAAACAGGGCAGCTATAGGTCAACCACGTTTTGTGGCGGAGTCGTCCTGGACATGTTTCGACATCATGGCGTCTTCTTCCCCGTTCAGGGGGAAATAAATGTTATTAGTTGCTATACACACCTGGACTGTGATTGGTCAATGAGTTAAGTGGTGATTGTATGGCAAACACCTGTGTCTCATTGTGGATGCAGAGCACATGGTAGCTAGGCAAGTGATATTTTTTAAACATATGTTTATTGATTTTTCTTTACAATATAGTAATTTCAAAGCAATTATTCACATATATCCCCCCCCCCCCCCCACACACACACACACACACATCCCCAGGTTTGGCAGCACAAATACAAAACAAAATCTTTGAAGAAACATCAGGAAATGTCCATGAATACAGAACAAATTAAAATAATAATAATAATAAAATAAAATAAACATTACATACAGTTAAACAAACAAATGCACGATGTCCATCACAGTTCCCTACCCCCACCCTACAGCTGACTACTCCAATTAACCACTATACATCCAAAGCCTCTTCAATGAAGGCTTAATGAAGTCCAAGGACTTCTTCCATATCTTACAGCAGGTTTCTTCCTAATTACAGGCAAGTGATATTTAATTGTATTAATACTATTTATCTCAATAGCCTACTATAACTTAAACTATATCACTGAATAAAATGTGACTACAAGATGAGCGGTGTGCAGTGCTCGGAGGTGTCCATTGAGTCATTTAGACCAGGGGGTGGGCAACTTTGAAGCTGGAGAGGACCACTATAGTTCCACACTCACTCCAGAGGGGCTTCTGTCGTAGCAAAAATAGCCGATCTACAAGCTCAAAACGCGTCGCACTGCGACACGTTTTGAGCTTGTAGATGGGCTGTTTTTGCTAGGCCTATATATTTAGTGGTTGACAAGTATAGTATACTGCCTGAAGTACAACAACGTTTCTGCCTTGGCTCGGTTGTATACATTTACACACTCCCGGTTATAGGACACAACATACACAGATTGCAACTTTAATATATCTTGCTATAATATGTTGAAATGTAAATATGGGTATGATGCCCCCCTCTTCTCCTGTCCTCTGTCTCCACAGCAACAGTCTCCTCCCACAAGCCTTTGTCTCTCTCTCTCTCTCTCTCTCTCTCTCTCTCTCTCTCTCTCTCTCCCTATCTCTCTCTCTCTCTTTCTCTCTCTCTCTCTCTCTCTCTCTCTCTCTCTCTCTCTCTCTGTCTCTCTCTCCTGTGCTCAGCATTTTGTTTCCTCCTTGTACAACAATAGATGCAGCAAACGGCTTGGTGCTTTTCGCTCCTGAATACACACACACACACACACACACACACACACACACACACACACACACACACACACGTATCACGCGCACGTACACACACACACACACACACGCACAAACAGACAGTATATAGGCACACACACATACACGCATACAATTGTACATGTACACGACATGCATGCACACACGTTTGTATTGCTTTGCGTTCAGGCTGGCAAAGATGTCACTCATGTCCTTGTGAAGACGGGCGTCACGCACACACACACACACACACACACACACACACACACACACACACACACACACACGCGCGCGCACACACACACACACACACACACACACACACACACACACACACACACACACACACACGTGCCACATCAAACCCAACACACTTTAGCCAGAAGCAGCACTGAGATAAGGCAAGAGGAGATAGATGGATAGATAGAGAGAGAGAGAGAGAGAGAGAGAGAGAGAGAGAGAGGCAGATAGAGAGAGGGAGATAGAGAGAGGGAGATAGAGAGATGAGGGAGCTCAGCAGTGGAGAGGAAGGCGCAGAAAAGCAGAGTGTACCGCAGGAAACCTGAGACGTATAATACTCTATACTCTGGATTAAAAAGCAGAGAGCGAGAGAGAGACAGAGAGACAGAGAGAGAGGGGGAGGAAGAGAGAGAGAGAGGGGGTTGAGCGAGAAAGAGAGAGGGACACAGAGAGAGAGCTATAAAGACAACAAGAGATAGGGAGGGAGAGAAAGAGAAAACGGGGGAGGAGGGAGAGAGAGAGAGAGAGAGAGAGAGAGAGAGAGAGAGGGGGGGAAGTCGTCACAAGGATGGAGACGAGGATATTATTGGACCCCGCTGGCACGTCCGCACGTGCACTTGTGTGTACACATGCGCTGCTGTAGCAGCTCATTGCCACGCTGTCAGCTCCACACACGCTCTACACACCTACACACATACCGTACACACACACACACACACACACACACACACACACACGGAATCGACACGGACGTCGTTGGCTCAGTGCTTGTTCTGCTCTCTCTGCATGGTGTCGCCTATAGCTGGGACGTTGTTGGACCCTGTCCTCTGGCTCTCTCTCTATATATATAGGACTGTCCTCCTGTCCTCCTGTCCTGGTATAGGAGTCCATCCGTCCAGCTGTCCGTCCGTACGTGGGACAGCTATAGGGCATCGGGAGCTGCATCTTAGAGGTAAGAAGAACATATAATGCCAATCATGTCACCTCACTTTGGGTGGGATGCTTGGAAACACCAGAGACTATATAGATAGAATAGAATCGAGTGTACCTTATAGTGGAATAGAATAAAGCAGAATAGATCAATATAATGTATACAGTACTGTTTCTTGTGGTACAGTATTATGAGCTATTTTGTCTCTGAAACAGGAGACATTGTCGTTGTTTAAACTGGAATCAAATGAATACATGCATGTTGATATATGTGTTGGGGGATGTTGACATCGTTCTAGATCTATGTGTTCTCCTGTACTGTACAGTACGTGCGGCTATAATACTGTACTACTGTATAGCTCCAGCAGCAGCGCTGCACTGTACTGTACTGGATAACACAACAACAGCACACTTACACTCCAAATGTGGTCTCGCGTTTATTGGGGATGCAGCACATTCTAGTCTGTCTGCCTGCCTGCCTGCCTGCCTGCCTGCCTGCCTGCCTGCCTGTCTGCCTGCCTGCCTGCCTGCCTGTCTGCCTGCCTGTCTGCCTGCCTGCCTGTCTGCCTGCCTGCCTGTCTGTCTGTCTGTCGTTTCATCCAGTCCAGAGCCCTCCACGTATACCGTATCTGAGAATCTGATAAATCTGTGGTAGCCTTTACTGTTTCACTATACTAGTTATGGTCGTATACACAGTTGGCATATATATCACATATAACTGAAAGCCGTTATCCTTAAAAGCACCGTGAAATACCCAGCACTGATTTGACCAACTATATAGCCTACAAATGTTATAGCCCCCCCAAAAAAGTTACAATTTTAAATTTCTGGGGTGGGGGGAACCCCTTTTGGTGTTTTAAAGCACTATGTTATGATTTAGCTGTTGAAACATAGCAGATCTACAAGCTTGTAGGTCTGCTATTTTTGAAAAATCGTGAAAATGTGCCTGAAAATCATTGAATATATTATTCTTTTCAGTTTCAGTCTTTAACTCAAATCTTTGCTTCTGGGGGACGTCCCTGGAACAACATATTTCCAGATGGGGGTCGCCTCGGCGGTGGCATATTACATATCATTTGTGGGGTCCTTGACATGGAATATTGAGAACCACTTGATATAGAAACATTTTCAACATTTTCAGGAAAAAAGAAATCAGGCCTAATATGGGTTTTAAATCAGCGATGTACAGACAGTACGTGATCTAGATGCTATTTGACACGGCATCAGATCAGATCAAATCAAAGCAACACTTGTCACTTTGGAGTATATACTTTCTAATTGCGAGCTGCTCTTTTCCTCCTGTCTGCTGCTGCTCTGCTGCATGCGTGGCTCCAAATGGAACTAATTCCTGCTGCTCTGCTGCATGCGTGGCTCCAAATGGAACTAATTGTCTCCACCAGGCCGAAGGCATGTGGGGAGAGTATGTTTTGCACTCCGTCCGTCCGCGTGTCCGTCCGTCCGTCCGTCCGTCCGTCCGTGTGTCCGTGTGTCCGTGAACAGCTAATCTCGGCCACCGTTAACCCGGTCGATGCCATATTTTGCACACACACTCCCTGGATGCCAACCATGAACCTCTGCCCCAAACTTTCCAGAACGGCCTGTTATAGCGCCACCAGGAGGCCGCTTTGTGCAAAACAAGTTTTTGCACAGTACACCTACAGATTTTGACCAAACATCACGCAAATTGGTACACAGTCTCTCTAGAGCCATTCAACGAAACGGGTCTTTCAGATTTATCACACTCCATCCTGATTGGTTAAGATTGGCTTCCAAAGTTCACAGGAGTGCTCAGTTTCAAACAAAATGCTGCAAATCATGAACACATCGCGTGATTTCCGTGAAATTGTGCACCCACATTCCCACTAGGCCGAGGACGAAATGCCACATGAACAATTTCAACTCAGCCTCAAGGTGGCGCTATAACTGGCCGAAAAGTGTTTTTACCTCTAACTGCACGGATCTGTGGATAACCTGGTGGAGACCTGTGCCCGGAAGGGCACTTTTTCTAGTTCCTGCTGCTCTGCTGCATGCGTGGCTCCAAATGGAACTAATTCCTGCTGCTCTGCTGCATGCGTGGCTCCAAATGGAACTAATTCCTGCTGCTCTGCTGCATGCGTTAGTTCCAAATGGAACTAATTCCTGCTGCTCTGCTGCATGCGTTAGTTCCAAATGGAACTAATTCCTCCTCCCGCGCTGCATGTAGGTCAGAGCCAATTAGCAGCAGAGCAGATAATGCCTGATTTACTGCAGCCTTGTTGTATACCGCGGCGGTGTCGAGCGCCGGAACATATATCAGATCTACAAGCTGAGACTTATCTGTCTGTCTCTCTCTCGCACACACACGACACACGTACCGTACACACGCACGCACGTATACACGCACGCACGTGCACGCACACACACACACACACACACACACACACACACACACACACACACACACACACACACATACAAGAAGTATGTGTTGTACATGTATTACACATCATGTGTAATAGAACTTTGTTATAGGCTACACACACGCATACGCGCACACGCACGCACACACACACACACACACACACACACACACACACACACTCACACACTTCAATTTCAATTCAAAGGTCTTTATTGGCATGGGAAAACATACGTTTACATACATTGACAAAGCAACAACTGGAACAGTCCAATCAAAACAAAATGTATGGTCAACTGAAAGTCAGAATCTCCAATAACCCAAGATCACTCGATGCGGATATTGCAGGAATACACACAATGATTAATTAGTCTTTAGGGTGGTGGTGTTCCATTGGATATCCTTCTCCTGTATCACAGCAGCTCGCGAATCATTGCTGCTGCGTTTGCAGCACATTGTCGTACTTCGCCCAGCAGATATATAATTATGGGAGCTTTTTGTCATTAGTCATGTTTTCAAAATCTCTGTGGGTGATTGTAATCTCAATCTGCGGGGAATCTGTGTCCCTGATGTCTTGGTATACAGTGGGCAGATGGTTTAGGAAATGTAGTCAGTTTCCACTTCATTTTTTGTGCAGTGGATGCACAGTGGGAGACAGGTCTGCCTGCCTATGACGGCCTTTCTCGATCGCAAGACTGCATGCGCTCACTGAGTCTGTACCTAGTTACGATTGTTCTTTGTTTTGGGTCGGTCACGGACCGGTGCTCAGGTATTCTGCCACGGTGTATTCTCTGTTTAGGGCCAGATATAGCATTCTTAGATTACTCTGCTTTTGTGTTGCTTCTTTCCAGTGTGTCAGATAGCTTTCCTTTTGCTTGCTTTATAATTTGGCTTATAGTCCCAATGGATTTTCTATCTGATGGCTCTGTTTGTGCACATGAGTTCCAGGGCCAGCTGGCTGAGGGGGCATCCCTCTAGAGTTTCGCTGTTATGGAGTGCATCTGGGTCACTTTCTTTAAAACCCATTTTGACCTGAGATCAGATTCATAGCTTTTTCAGAAAACTGTCAGGATGTAGAAGACATTTTCTTCTACATCCTGGCAGTTTTCTGAAAAAGCTATGTTTCTATGTCAGTCGTTCTTCGATTTTTCAAAAATAGCAGACCTACAAGCTCATAGCGCTCCACTCGGTGGCGCGCTATGAGCTTGTAGATCTGCTGTTTTTCAATAGCTAAAGCATAACATAATGCCAACACCAAAAGGGGTTCCCGCCCCAAAATGGGTTTAATGTTGTTGTAAAATCGTAATTCTGCCCTGCATGCATTATTTGGTGTTTTTCTCCGGGTCCGGAGAATGGATTTGCAGAGTTCTGTGTGTGTAATTGTGTATATAGTCTCAGTTTGGTGTTAATCCCATTTTGTTGAAGTCATGGTTTGCTAATGGTCCCCAGATCGTCACAACCATAGAGGGGAATTGGTTCTATCACAGAGTAGTATTTTAAGCCAGCTCGGTTTTTAATTGGGATGTCTTGTTTTGATGTTTCTTTTGATGGCAAAGAAGGGCCCTTCTTGCCTTTGCCTCTCAGCTCCTTTTACAGCTTGGTTGACGTATATCTCCCTGTGCTGCTGATGGTATAGTGTTTTTGTTTGTTCCAATGGGATTGTATTTAGGAAGAATTGATGGTTTTGGCGGCTGGATCCTTTTTTTTTTTTTTATATCATGATTTTAGTCTTATAGTTATAGGTTCACCGTCATGGGACCCACGTCTGGGGGAAGTCATGCAGTCTTCATATCATACCACTTGTCGTTCTCAGCGTTTCTTTCTGGCTTTTCCTCGTTTGATACTTTGCTAGTGAGGCTGCATAGGTTCACATATATTATTGAGGCCTTCTATACTGCCCTGTTTACACTTTCACTGCCGTTCTTGGGAGGTATTTTCTGGTCCAGTCATGAGTGGACGTTTTTTTTGTTCCTATTATACTATTTTGGAAAGCCTCGTATACACACTATGTTCCTTCCATTTGTAGCGTTTTCTGATAGTGTATATAGTTTGTTCTTTGTTTCTGTGTGTTGACCTGTTTAGACCGGTTGTGGTTCCAGTTGTGGTTTGACAGGGGGGGGGGGGAGGTTTGCGGGCTGACTGTGATACCAGGTTACACGCACGCACGCACGCACGCACGCACACACGCGCATTAACAGAAACACAGACTCACTTTCATGTATGTGATAATAATGATATCAATCACAGCCAGTGTAATTCATTGCATATTATATTAGCCCGACCAACTATAAAACAGTGATGGATCGTCGTTTGACGCCTTCTGGTTCCAAACGCCCTCGTCGTCGCTGAGATGGTCTTTGGGGTGCTTTTTAAATTTATATATATATGAATATATATATATATATATTTATATATATATATATTTATATATATATATATATTACGGTTCTCGATCAACTCTGTTTGTACGCAATCGTAACACTCGAAACAATAACACAAAAAATATTTTAGAATCCTAATATCTCGGATTCTTCTTCCAGGCCTGCGTTGTGGATCAAAACCAGCTTGATTTGCGGCTCATTTCTATAAACGATATGATTTGTTATGTTGGTATGTTTTGGATGAATTAAATAGCATTCGCGCGACATGTTGCTCAGCGATATTTCACTTCCCGTTATCCCTTTTCCGAGAGAAATGCCTTTCAAAATAAGACCGTTCTCCACAGCGGTGAGTGGTTGGCGGTCTTCGAGTACACAATTCAGCCACCAGATGGCGGTCTTGGTGGTGAATTACTTAACAAATCACTTTCAAGATTTTTCCTGAAATATTCAAAAATACCAGATGCACAAGCTCAGTCTGTGCCGCGCTGCTGTGAGCTTGTATATCGTCTTAATTGTACAAGCCCTGCATTCAAAATTCACATTGAATAAAAGCACAATTGTATTGACATCAAAATAGACTGATGTACCAATGTAAAAGTACATACTCATTATGCAGCACGGCCCTTTTAACAATCAATATTATTGGATTGTAATTAGTCATGCATTCGTGTGTACATCACTTTAACCCATTTTGGTGTTAGCATCATGTCGTGCTTTAGCTATTTAAAAATAGCAGATCTACAAGCTCATAGCTTGTAGGTCTGCTATTTTTGAAAACTCGAAGAACGACTGACATTTTTAGAATCTGATCTCAGGTCAGAATGGGTTAATCAGACCAGTGTGTGTCCAGTGGAAACCTCGTATGAATCTGATCTCAGGTCAGAATGGGTTAATGCTGGCTGGTACAGATGGGACTTTTAACGGCTTCACGTGCGGCAACGTAATTTATGCATATCACTAATATGAATCGGCAAAGTGAAGCTGCTGAGGATAAAGGACAGTAATTGCCTCTGAGATGTACTCGAGTTGTATAAAATACCCGCAAATCTGAAATACCTGAAGTTAAGTAAGAAGGTAACAAGACTACTCGCCCCGTTTCTGTTTTCCTCCCAGAACTTTCCCCAGTGAGGGGTGGGAGAGGCTGGACAGCAGACGGCTGGACTTTGAATTTCTCTAACTATAAACTTTCATGACAGCCTAAGTACAAATATAATTCACAGAAGTTGTTGTAGGATATGTTTATAGGTTCAATATATAAGTCAAATAATATAGCCTTTCCACAGGAGTATCTTTTTATATTTTTCCAAAAAGAATACAAACAGCCAATAGCATATTACAAAGTTATCCCCCTCACTTAGGAAAATTCCGGGAGGAAAAACGGGCAAGCACCGGGGCGAGTAGTCCAGTATTCAGTAAGAAATGACCTCGGAATTGTAAGTCAACACGTTAAAATCAGGGAAAGCATCGTTGTAATTTTAGATGTTATAGAGCAACATACGTTTTTTTAAGAAGTCTTAGGATTTAGAACATTGTTTTAGAACAGTCGTTCTCAAAAATAGCAGATATTACCGTCTGGTATACAAGCTCGTATACATCTGCTATTTTTACTTCTTTTTTACTTTTTTTTTTTAATTTATCTTGAAAGTGTGATTATTTATACATTTTTTTAACATAAATTCTTTCTTCTGGGCGACCATGGCCATATAATACCATTGTGGGGGTGCTTGGTACGAACAATGGCGGGAACCCCTTTTGGTGTTTTTAACATTATGTAGGTCTGCTATTTTTGAAAAATCGTGACAATATTTATTTCAGAAAACTGGAGGATTTAGATTTTAGAAGAATTTCTTTTTTATTTCGAGGTCAGGCCTAAATGGGTTAAGTTTGAGAACTATAGTACTGATTTGAGAAGGCATCGTTTTGTAGAGTCGGCCTCAGGTCTCGATGTATACAGCAGTGCTTGAGTAAATGTACTTAGTTACTTTTCTACGACACTGTGTATATCACAGGATCAGAGAGGCTGTTTTGTGACTCTGTTGATGATGGGCTGTGTGGGAACATAATGGTAATTAATACACATTTATAAAGTTACAATTTAACGACTTTTAACACCTTTTAATACAGGCAAAAGGACCATTACTGCATGAAATAAACAACACCCGTGTGAAGTGAGGGGCGCTCTTAACATACGTCACACATCATCTCATTCTGGCCAATCACAATTTTGTGTCCTCACCTTCGTCTTCAATGTTTGTGTTTACACCATAGACTGTAAAAAATATGGACAAAGCGTTCCCCGGGTCTAACATGAACGTAAAATGAAGCCTGTCAGTCCTTGAATTGTAAGTCGCCATCTTTCTAGATCCGTTTGGGCCCAGCTGGCCCATTGGCTGGCCCAGACAACGAGGCGGGACTTCCCCCCTTCTTCTTCGTTGGTTTTTATTTTGACTCGAGTGGGTGGGGGATCCCGTTCATAGACTGTAACGGTAGCCACGCCCCTCAGAACATACGCGACTTTATGGTCATTCTTTTTATAAATGGGACCATAATTCTCCAAAACGAATATTATGACATTAGAAATGAGACTTTAAACTAGTGACTGGAAGCAAAAAGTATTCATGACCATGTTTATTAAGGTAATACAGTCTAGGTGAAGTTACATAGACTTCTATGGGTTTTTTTGGGCCCAATGACAGCGCCACAACAGGCCATCATATGAACTTTCAGGAAATCCCGATTTCTTTGTGGCTTCACAAAATATCTGTCTGACTGCCCCCCTGGTTTACACTCCAAGCTGGCCATTCATTGTCAACTCAATGGCATTCAATGTTTGTGTTTACACAGACACTCGAAGCTGGCCATTCATTGTCAACTCAATGGCATTCAATGTTTGTGTTTTAGAGATGTTTGTGTTTACACAAACCCTCAAAGCTGGACATAGGAGGGGCTTGCGCCCCTCAAAAACTATCAATTAAATGTTGAACCATCGTCCTCGTTGGTCTGTTGTAGGGCATAGCAGTGAACCATTGTCCTCATTGGTCTGCATGTTGTATAGGACATTAATGGGCAAAACAAAACAAAATGCTCCACAGAGGCACATTAAACACTCACTGTCACACGCATGCAAGCACAGTGCCGCTTTGCTGCTTGCTGGGAAAAACGGTGTAAAATGGGCCCGCAGACAATCACTTTTCTCTTGGTTATAGCTT